>NW_024884253.1:21549739-21813525 GCF_019232065.1 Centrocercus urophasianus
GAAAAGAAAAGAAAAGAAAAGAAAAGAAAAGAAAAGAAAAGAAAAGAGAAGGGAAGGGAAGGGAAGGGAAGGGAAGGGAAGGGAAGGGAAGGAACAGTTTTAAACTGAATTCATTTGTTTGACAGGAATAACATGCCTGAGCTCAATAAACTGAGAGCAAAGATGATAAAGAAGAAAGGATCGCGAGCGTATGCTTGTCAGTGCAGCTGGAGATCCATCAGTGAATTAACTGACCTCCAGGCAGACCAGCAGCTTCGGTGGGTTTGTGGTAAACATGCAGAATGAAGTCCTCCTGTGTGTGGTACCTGCAGTTTTCTGGCAACAGAGAGAAACCTGAATATTTCTATTTAGAAATAGATCAAAACACTCAGAGTTTTATCCAAAAACTCTTTTTTTCACTTTGTATTGCAAGCAGTATGGGGAGTTGAATTATTAGGAGAAACAATTTGTAGGTTTTGTGGAGACTAAATAATGCTAAGGCTCATATTCAGCAGTGTAAGAGAAAGGAAGAGGAAAAGGACAGATTTAGACACAGATAAAGCACCTTAAGCATGTTCCTCCTATCTAGCACAGAGCCTTTTTTCCCTTGGCTGCAAAATGTTGGACTCGGAGAAAACAGTGGGCTGAGATGCAGCCATGACACACAAGTGTATACATTTCTGCACAGAAATTAATACTGTTTTGTTTTGCTCATAGCTGCTAATGAGCAAGTGGTTGTAGATCTCCTAAAAGTATACTGCAAGATCAACTCTCACCTCCAAGGTTTCAGCGCACCCCCAACACTTTATTTGAGCTGACAGTAGCCAAAATCTGCAGGTGTTGGAAATTTCTTTCCAATTCAGACTGCTTTCTTCAAAGCACTTTCTGCTGACTCAGGACTTTTACCACAGGGAATTTCTTCGACTTCCCTTCAGCCTTCGTTGCAAGAGATGAACAGGTTATTGTACAACTATTAAACATGCAATTTAAAAGATGTTTTGAAGACTGTATGACTTCTGTCGATACTTTCAAGGGAAAAAAAGGCTCAGTCTGTAAGGAGTGAGAAAGCGGTACATCCCCACTGACTTTCACATTTGGATTTTTTTCAGCTTCTGTAGCTTTCACTTCAGCCTCATGTCCAAATGTTATTCAGAAAGTGTAACTGCCCTGTTACACTCCCTTCCCCCAGCAACATCATAACACTACTTCCAGTATTATGTTACTTGGGGAATTGTCTTGATTGTAGCTAGTGTCACTGTAGTTTATGAACTCCTGCTTTTCACAATGTATAAATAACACAGGGATGGATTTGGGTTTCAGGGGAGAAGAAGGAAGGTCAGGATTATCTTGGCAGTCATGTTATTGAAAGGTCCCATAATGGGAAGTCTGTTAGTATTTCTGCTATGCAGTGTGTAATATTCAAATACCTGAAAGGTGCTTACAGAGAGAGCAGAGCTGGTCTCTTCTCACTGGTGGCAGGTGACAAGACGAGGGGAAATGGCCTCAAGTTGTACCAGGGGAGGTTTAGGTTGGATATCAGGAAAAACTTCTTTACAGAAGGGTTGTTAAGCACTGCAATAGGCTCCCCAGGGAGGTGGTTGAGTCACCATCCCTGGGTGTGTTTCGGATCCATTTGGTTGTGGTGCTCAGGAACATGGTTTAGCGGAAGGTTGTTAGTTAGGGTAGTATGGTCAGGTCGTGGTTGGACCCATGATCTTTAAGGTCTTTTCCAACCTGAACTGTTCTATGATTCTATATTCTACATATAAATTCAAAATTACTTTCTTTGTGCAAATTCTAAGTCTACTGATCTATTTCTGTTTTTGTGGCATTTTGCTCATTGCTGTAATTTGTACATGATCGATCTGTTGTTCTTCTGAGCTTTTTTAGAACAATTACATGATCTTTCTTAGAAAAGTCACCTCTTGAGTTTGTAGCCTTTTCTGTACCCTTCTGAAAGAGCAGATTTTGCTTGTGACCAGAGGCATAATGCATTCTGCTTCCTGCTCACCTTCTGCTTCTATGAGCGTTTTTTAAAGCTTTTAGAGGACTTGTAGTGTGCCTGGGAGACCTAGCAGTGCTTACATGCACAGTGCTTTGGTGCTGTAGAGTGCATGTGCATGTTGCAGTGGCACACACAGCCTTGCTAGTAGGCTCAGAGGTGAATTGGCTTTGGAGAGATACTTCAGTCTCCCTTGGCATAGCGGTGTATGCAAACTTTGGGGCCAGGTATTATTTTCAACACAATTGCTGTTTCAGACAGCAGTTTCAACAGTGACAAGTCTAAAACAACAGGTTCAGGAGACACATAAACAGGAGACCAGCTGATTAATACTGGAAGAGGTCAGCTGACCTTTCTCTCCTCAGTGAAGAGATAGTCCTTATGTGGACTGTAAGAGGTGAGTGTTCGTTGGTTTTGTTCACATGGGTCAAAGCTGTTTCCATTCCTGGAGAACACTAGTTAGAACCAGGTAATGGTGAGAGAACAACTCCGTTATAATGCCTAATTTATTAACAAGCAAAGAGAAGAAGAAATTTTGTTCTTCTTGAAGGCAGTTCAAAGAGTGCTGAGTTGTCTTGGCTTGCCTGTTTCAAGGCCATTTGAGACTGATGACCAGGTAGCCCCATGGGATGCTGCTTTGATCAGGGCTTCCAGGTGCCATAATGTAGAAAACACTGTGAGCAGGAAACAAGCCAAATCCTAGCACCTGTCTCAGTTGGTGAGACCAAGTCTCATGTGACTTAAGAAAAGAAGCATGTCTCCTGCACCCTGTTTTAAACAAGTTGTCACCCTCTCTAGAACTACCAAGTGTGGAGCCTTGCTGGAACAAAGTTCAGTGCATCTGTCTTAGTGACTGTTATGACAAGAAGACGACCTGCAGCACCTGAAAAGGGGAGGCTAGGGAGGAATTGAGACATGTAGACTAAAAGTGCAGAAGAAGTAAAAATTGCTGTGAATATTGATTGATACCATTACATCAGCAGCTTTCTTATGTCACCTCAGCCCTCAGTCTTCTATTAACCCAGACAGTTGTAGAAACAGTGTGCTCTCATACGTGATTGTTATCAAATGATCTTGCCACTAACACCATTAAGACCACACTCCAAGCCCTGAAAATGTTAAAAGATAATCTTTATTGGTAAGTGTGTACTGAAACCTGAGCATTCCTCTGAAATCACATTTATTCAAGTATATTTACTTGGTCCTGACCTTGGTCAGATAGATGGGGTATAGATGGCAGCACATTGTCCAAGTGAAGTTACAGACACATGCAGAAATAATGCTTATTGTAGTGTTCTCCATTACAGAATTCAATGTATTTCTAGATCTGAGAATAGTGTGTCATTAAATGTAATTATTTTGTTGGAAAGAGGACTGGTATTAAGCATTTGAGTTCCCTACCTTCAGTGTTAGGTGTTACAAACCTCTTCAAATGAAAAGAATGTAAAAGGATGTAACGTTGGAGCTTCTGTGCTTAAAAGTATTCTAAGATTGCACGAAGGTTCTCAAGATATAGCCCAGAGTTTACATGATATTTCTGTGTCACTTCTCTGAGACAGCTGGGATTACAGGAAGAATTTTGTTTCAGAATGCCATTCAGCTGTTGTCAGACTGAAGTACTGGAGAACAGCTTTGCTGAGTATAAATGTGATCATTATTTTCCTTTAATTTTTGCTTTGGAAGAAATAATACCATTTCTGTTTGGGAAGTAGGCAAGGTGATAACAAGACTTTCATTTGGCTTGGGTGATGTACTTGGAAATTTTCTAGCCTGCAGCATTAGTCCATAGCAGATTCCTCAACAAAACAAGCAATAGGTGTAACAAAATGAGAATCCATGCAAAAGTGCAGTTGGAAATGTAGTTGGTGGTTTAATGTCATAGCAACTTCTTAAAATCTGTGTTCATGCAGTACTTATAAAGAGAAACAAAGTTCTGATGTACATAATATATTTTACTACAGCTTTACTTTATGACTTTTTTATTAAAGATATTGGCCTGCCATAGAGTTTAACATACTAAAGCATAGTAGTGTTACATGCGGCAGGGTCTGCGTTGTGTAAAATTGAATAAAGATTTCTTTTTTTCTGAGCAAGTATTTCAGTTTTTTACTTAAAGCATTCTGTAAATGTGAGGCACCAGAAGTTTCCACTTGTTAGAAGACCGCTCGCTTCTTTCTTTCCTGAGTGTGCAGCTGGCACAAGTGGCACTCACACAGTGCGCTGTTTTGGGAGATGCCAAAGCAAACTCATCCTACCAGGCTTTTTTTTTTCACACTGGGCCCAACCAGTTTTGCCTTTTATACAACAATCTGATCACCACAGACAGCCAACCTATGGGGGATGGAAATAAAGGAGTGCCATGTGCTGCTCATCTGTGAGAGCCACCTACCGTGCCTGGAACTGGGCATACGTGCATTGAGGAATGTCTTTTTAAAATGTAGATGTGTCAGTAAAATGAAGAAGTGGAACAAATCTGAATTGTGTGTCTTGAAAACTGTGACTCTAATACGTTGTTCCTGTCTAAGAGAAGAGTTACAAAAATGATGTTTTCTCTGTTGAAAGGGTCATGAAATTCCACCAATAAAAAAGTGTTGCTAGGTCGTGAGAAAGAGCAAGTAGATGTTGTTTTCTTACCTCAGTGGGGATGAAGCAATTATGTATGAAGTAAAAGAGTTTTATCATTCTCTATCAGACAGCACATGGACAGTACATTAAATTGAAGTGAATTCAAAAAGGCAGATGCATTTACCACATTTCTTGAACGCTTAGCTAGGATAAAAGTTGGAGGCAGTTGCTGTGGGAGGTGGCATATAGCTGAACTTACAGAGCAGGATGCTGGTACCTTCATGTGTCAGTGAAGGCAGGCTATCACTAGTTTCATAGCACTTAAAGGTGGGGTTATGGGTGAAGGAAGCACTCCGTTTGCAGTCTCCTAGATGTTATGACAAAGTACCAGGAAGAACTTGCTCTGCCTACGGGCATTGGAATAAATCTTGTTTCTCCAGCATGAAGAAATTCTGCATGACACAAATTAGAGTAATCGACCTAAATATCTCTTATAATCCATTTCGCACTTGAGTTCCAGGTATTGGTGCCATTGGGGCAACAATTATTTCACATTCTGAATAGGCAGTGTGGATGTGGTAAGAACTCACAGGAAGCACTGTCTCACAAATACCCCCAACTTACCTTACTCATGCTTTGCAGTGTCACAGTGTGTGGTTAGAGGGTAGTTCCTATGCTATACCCTATACCCTAGAGGGTAGTTCCTATGCGTGTTCAATTCACTTTGACAGCTTTAATTCTGCTGTTTTAGACATACTTTAAAAGCGTCTTTGGGAGTAAGATGTGATTACACCATGTCGTCTGTAGAGGGCAGAGCAACACCGCTGAGTGTTGCAGTCCAGGCTTCTGCTTAACTGTACAACCACAGCCTTTTTTTCTAGAGTAATCAAGGTTTACCTATTTTTGTATTTGTCTCCCATTGGTGTAATTATAGACGGGGCAGCCAGATCTGTGGCAACTCCACTTGATTTTTGCATGACTTCATCCAAACTACTCAAGTGGTCCTTGACCTGTACTGAAGCTGATTATCTTTTAGCCCTCAGCTAAAGAATCATAGTAAAAATATGTGTGCATATACATAAACATACACACATACATACATACACACACATGTGTATGTATCTTCTAGCAACATCAGAGGAAGAACTGAGTCTCCTTTGGGATTTACCTTTCACCCTGCCCCAATTAATTTCCTCTGAAAATGCTGTTAAGCAATTCTGGCAAGCAGAGGTTGTGTAATTCAGAATCTCATGATGTCCAGTACAAAGTTGATATAGTTTATATACTCTGGGCCGCCTGGTCTGGTGGTTGGCAACCCTGCTCATGGCAGGGGGGTTGAGACTAGATGATCTTTGAGGTCCTTTTCAAGCTAGGCCGTTCTTTGATTCTATGAAAGCACACTGCCCAAGTTGTGACAAGATGGCAAAACTTACAAAGAAACTGGCATAAGATCAAGGTTCTAGAAATGCCAAAATATTGTTTCTGTCTATGAAGAAAAGCAATATGGAAGATGGGAGCTGCTCCATAGCATGTGACTGCTGGCAGTGAGAATCTTCCAAGGACCTGTATCTTGCAGTACATCAGCCGTTAGCCATGGTTAAGGTTTTGGTGAACAGCAAGATGTAAAATGTTGTATCCACTTGAACTCTCTTCAGTAAATCCTTCAGTCCTTCAGTAAATCAGCAGGTGGAAGTTAAGTACTAAACACAGTCTCTATTAACCTGTGAGGTCGTGCTTCTTTCTGTAGTTTCAAGGCTAACTTCTGCACGCAAAGCAATAACGTGCCTTTAACCAGGAGCACAGATATATCTCACCCATAAAATCAAAAGTTGCTTATTTTGCTGGTGAAGAGTATCATCTGAATTTAGCCTAGTTACACCATAGATGAGTGATCTCAGTAGCTTTTTTTCCTTATTTATTTCCCTTTAATAGGAGAAACAGTTGGCAAGAAGTTTTACTCGGGAACAGAACAGCAAGCAAGGCCAAGTAGTATCCTGCAGAAAACTGATGTAAAAAGGCTTTGTGGATACATTTTTCAGGCGATAAATAAACCTTATCTTTGCTTTGGATTTTGTTTGTTTAGTTCTGAAGTAATGCAGACACACCTAAATAACAGAGATAAAAGCAGCGTGCTGTAGGGGGAAGTTCAGATGTCCTCAAAACATTTATCAAAAGGAAGGACAAAAGGACCACCACAGGAAGTGTCCCCTCTAGGAGATCTTTAGGATGACTGCAATCTCATAGGTCTGGCCCAGAAGACAGGGCTGGATCTGCCTCACATTGCTGCCCCCCAGTCACTTCCACGCTGGGCCCCTGAGCTGCACTGTGAAGTGATGTGCAGAAGAAAGGAGCTGCACCTCCAGAGGGTACCGTTGTGTTTCACAAACATGTCCACAAGGAGAAGTGAGCTGAAGGCAACTCATTTGGGTTGGGGTTTTTCCTCTAATATTTGTGCTATGGGCTTCTTGCAGTACTTTTCAAGCTGTTTCCAGGTGATAGACTTCAGATACATTCATTCAGGTGAAAAGCCTCTAAGCCAGTGGTTTATAACTGTCACTCAAATACAAGAATATCGTTAAAGTTTTTCATGAGCATTTAATGAAACTGAAACGCTTACAGCCTTGGAGCTTACACTGAAGAATTGGGAGAAAGAAGAGATGTTTTCATACTGGACAAACAGACATGATATTTCAGCCTCAGGTACCCTAAATACATCTATTTTAAAATGTGATTGTCTACAGAGGGGGGAAAATGCTAACTAGCTATTGAAAACTGGTGGGATTTATAAGGTGCCTATTGAATTTTTCAGTCTCTAATTGAAGGGGAGCAGTATGGCCTTACTATAAGATAATGCAATGCTTGTGATAGCAAATAGAGTGTATGTTTTTCAGCTAATGCAGAGGAGCATTGGGATAGTCAGCAATCTGTGCTTGGAAGACTGTGTCCTGCCTGCACTGATGTAAACAGCGTTGACAGGAAGGGGGGAAGCAGCTACCCTAGACAGGAAGATTGAATTTAGTATCCAGCTCCTTATCTTGGCAGAGCGGGCTGCTCAGGATGCCGGTAAGGAGTGTACAGATTGCTCCAGCAGACTGCTGCCTGTCCCTTCCTGGGAAGACCTTCATGTCAATGTAATCGGGGTATGATCTCAAGCATGCAGAAGGCTTTAGGAAGAGATTATATCTGGAGGCTGGTTATCCAAAATAATGCTTACTGTAGTATAGTTCAATCTCATTCCGTCCCTGCTACTGACACTTGCAGGAAGAGATTGACTTGCGTGGTGAAGAAGGAGGGTATGCGGCTTTTAACAGGAAAAGCTTTTATCATACTGTTACCATTAATCTTATTGCCTCTAAAGAAATCAGAGACTTTCCTGAATCCTAATGCACAACACAGTATCTAGTTTAATTTTTGGATGAGGGGTTTGGTAAGAGCTGATGCAGACCAGCTCCAGCCCTTCAGAGGTATAAGCAGCATTGCTACAGCATTGTTTTATGTGCTTTGAATCAGGAAGGCACCTGGTTCACAAGTGAAAGATGGATGGCCTCAAAACTCTCTTTACAGTTGCTCAATAATATTTGACATGAGTTTCTTTCTTATTTCTGTGTGTATCTTGGGAAATCCATCTGCCCTGAACCTACAGCAAAGCAAGGCACCATTCAGTCAATGCACTGGTGGATGAAATGAAGAGTTCAACACAAAATCGTAACATCCTCAGCGCTGACTTTTCTATGAATGATGATTTCTGTTCCTCCCTTCTTCCCCCAAGTATGCCCCAAAGTCGTTTCAGATTTTTCTAAAAACTTTATTCAAGCTAAAATTGAGACCTGGAAACACTTCAAGGCAGTTTTTCAGCTGCATCTGCCCACATATGTCTGAAACACCTCTTTTCACATTTTTTTTTCCATGCTAGATATATATTTAGTTCGATTCTGGTGAGGAAGGCTGGAAACAATCAAACTATGAAAAATGAGAGTGGTATAAAAGAGTCTACCAATGCTTGTGAGGAGCAGTGACATATATCTGTCTTGGGGAATCATGAAGAGAACGTTCTGGAACCGAATTACTAAGGCAACTTAAGCCAAGGAGAAACCAGGTCCATCTGCTCAGCACACAGTGGGTTGGGCACATCTCCTGCTGTGCCTGGGATCGCTGCTGACACAGCTGGCAGCAGCCAGCACCCAGTGCCCAGCCAGGTGCTTCACACACAGCTGCTGGGGTAAGCGAAAATCCTTCGTCTCTGTTTTTGCAAAATAGTTCCTTTTCCCCTGCAGTACTTTGGAAATGGCTCCCGAAGCCTGAAGAGCATTAGTTCTTTATAAAGGATGTGTTTGTAAAGCGGATCATTTCCAGATGTCCAATGGTTTTGCAGACCTTGCAATAACAATTCGCTACTGAGTTCTCAGCCAGCTCTGGGCATTTGGTTACCTGGAGTATTTCTAGCGTCCATCACAAGGCAAAGGACACCTTTAAGCAGGGAAAAAGCAAACAGCCTAACAGCACCCGACAGTACCAGCACCTCATCAGGTCCGCCCCAGCACATTCTCACTTCATTGTCCCATACCTGACAGGCCATAAAAGAGCAAAACAGCCACTTTCCTTTTCTGTCTGATGCTGCAAGTTACTCACATTTCCTGTCCTGCTATTTCAAGGACTAAGGTCTCAAAATGGGAGCCCATAGACTTGTCTGAAATGACATATTGTCCTCTTTTCCTACAGCCATATCCAAGTGAACTGTATCAACACTGCCTGAGAGGCATCACCAGAGTTGGGGCACACTATGCTGAGCCCATACAGGTGCCACCAGTTGTGCAGGGGCTCTGGTGGCTGCTGCATGCCATCAGTGGCCAAGGAAAGACAGTGAGGGTTCCTCTGCCTGGAGAAGCACAAGGGATATCCCTCTCTCATGCTACCCAGTGGTTTGGGCTGTATTTTAGCCCAGAGAGGATGGACATGGGAGAAGAGGACAGGAACTCAACACTTTTGACAGTCTTCCCTTAACTTAGCACATTTACACTTAAACCATTTTAACCATTGCTTCCCCTGTGCCCTACCCTGCTGCACTGACCAGTTCTGGCCTGGGAGGTCACACAGCACATCTGAGAGGCTGAGAAGTGGAGCTAATAAAAGTAGATCTGTTGTCAGCAGCCTTGCATTTGCTTTGCAGGTGTATGTGCTGCTGGAAGAAAAACTAGTGCTTGCAGATAGAAAGCAAGATCCGTAAGCAAGGCCATAAGCTGAGCAGCAGCTGACTTCGGCTTTCAAAACCCAGAGGCAAATTCTTACCGAAATGCAAAGTGTGTTTGTAGGGAAATCTTCTCACTCCAACATAGTCTGACTCAGCACTGGTACGTAGATTACAGCTCATTAACACACTCATGTGCAGATATCCTCATTGAGCTCATGCCACTGGGTTACATGCAGGAGTGTGTAAAGGGTTGCATCCCTGCCATGCTCCAGGCAGGATCCCACCAGCTGCCAGCATTGCTTGTACTTCCATGTACAGTGCCTGGGCACAAAGGCAAAGCCAAGGGCTCCAGCAGAGCTTATATTATTGTAAAAGTTTGGGAAATTTCAGACATTTGCATTGCTTGGAGCATCTGAAAAAAAATGAGCCCTGTGTAAAGCATCATATCTTTAAAAACCCCACACATCACAGCCCTAGTGAAGTAAGCACAAAAAGGTAACGCAACTTAGAAGTAGAAAAGCTACAGCCACAGACTTAGAAGTGTAAATAAAATGAGGCCACGGCCCACAGATTTCTACTTCTTATAACCTTGAGAAATTATCTCCACTCGATTTGTAAATTGAATCAATATGACAGTGTTGGGAACGTAGCGGTTTCATGAGCAGCTGATGCTAAAATAAGGTCCACAGGCACCGAAATGTCTCTGCGCTACGCAGTCTGAAGTGTGGTTATGCAACGGGGATAAGCACAGCATTTCTTTGGAGCATTAACCTGAATTAAAGGATGAAACGGTTGTGCAGGGATCAAGCCCCCCCCCGGTCACCACTGAGGGCTCCATCAGTGCTGGTCAGTGCTGCTGCTCAGTAACAGTAAGAAGAGAACAAACATGTGGTAACTCACACAGCTGGGCCCCTGCAAGGGGGTTCTCTTCCCCACAGCGTCCCACTTTATGTCTGGGAAGTGGCACTGCTACCATCAGTGTGCAATCTCTGTGACAAGTGCTGGGTAGGCTCATGCAAAGGACGCTCAGCTGGGTGGTGCCACTTGGCACTAAAGGGAAGAGAAGTCCCTGGGTGTCATCATTAAATGTCTTAGAATTTGAAACTACGGGAGAATGAAAGTCAGAGGCCTTGACCACGAGATGAAGATTTTAAGGCTCTTAAATGTTTGTTCCCTATTTCCTTTCTACAAGTAACCATGGGCATTCCTGGCTCCCTGTGATGCTGACAGTGATGCAGCTCGATGCTTTGGGTGATGTTCATGTTTGTAACTTACTAATGGGATGAACAGGGCTGCAGACACGCACACAAAAGCAGCACTGCTGATGACTTTATGGGGCTTCTGCTCTCAAAGTCAGCTCTCCCTTACAGCAGAACACGTCCCTAGCCAAGTGGTGTTAGCCTCTAATTGCATGCCAACAGTCCTCTTTTGCCACTGATTAAAGGCAAACCGAAGGCAGTTGGCTGATGTATTTCCCTATACTGATTTTGTGTCTGAGCTCTGCAGCATCCTGTAACTAGGCATGGCTGCTGGCTCTAGGACAGCTTCCCAGTAGGACCAGTTTGGTGTTTTGCTGTTACGTCAAACCGGCTGAGGTGGTTTTGTATCATTCCTTTATCTCTGTCCAGGCCTATGAAGCCAGAAATAAGAACAGTCCTCCTGATACTCTCCTAGGGAAACCAGTTTAAAAATCATACCTTAGGAGCTTATCTAACTACGGATTACATCAGTTCAACAGAGCCAATTAAATTCATTTAAGCATTCACAAAACACTGTGTGCGTACTCTCGCTTGCACTTCAAACAGGCTTATTGCATACCTGCTTTTATCATCACTTGCTCAGTGACTTTCGGTGTGTGCTTCCTACACCTGCAGGTAGGTCACAAAAAATGTTTAAGGGATTTGTCACCTCTGAGGAGAACATTGTGTCTCCATTTCTAGTTAGAAAATTTTACATGCCAGACCCACTCTAGGGTGAAATCTAGGGTGGTGACATGCTATGGGAAAGAGGAAGGCTGGGACTTTGTCCCTTTTCATTTTTAACTCAGAGAGCAGTGAAGCACTGACACAAGTTGCCCAGAGCAGCTATGGTACCCCATCCATGGAGCAGTTCAAGGCCAGGTTGGATGGAGCCCTGGGCAGCCTGAGCTGGTGGGGGGCAGCCCTGCCCATGGCAGGGGGTCGGAGCTAGGCAGGCTTTCAGATGCCTTCTAAGCCAAACCACTCTGTGATTCTATGACTTCATGATTTTCTTAAACCACATTTTCAAAATTATAGCAACATTGCACACATAGTTGGCTGCCAGGTTGGCAGAACTATTGCAAACAAAGCTGCTCTCCTTAAAGTGCTTAACATTAGAAACAAATAAAGATACATTACAGTTTGACAAAGCCTTTTTAGGAACACTTTTTGTAGAGGCAGACATGTACAAAAAGAATCGAGTCATTGTCTTTAGTTCCTTGTAAATTCTTAAGTGTTTAACTAACTGCTCAGCAACCATCACTCCTAGATACACCAGTTATTGCTGATATTTAACATAATTGTTAATAATTAACAATTGACATGTTAAATGTTGATAAGGAATATAGGAAATAATAGAAGGAAAAATCTACCAAGGAGGAACTTTAGGAGGGTTGTGTATAGATGCCCTTGTGTATATATGTCCTTTAGCAAACTGTTATTTAGCTAGCACATAGAGACTGGGGCAAGAAGCACAGCTATTTTTGCAGCTGTTTTACATCTATCTAAAGCATAGTGCAAGGGGACCACCTCTCTAATTGCAAACATCAACATGCAGATGTTTCCTCTGGCCAGTGAAAGCAGCTGAACCTCACATGGGCTGGTGCTGTCAGAGCAGGAAGGCGTTAAGGCAGCTGGGAGACTGCTGGCTGACACAGAGCTGATGTTCTCAGAGCTCCATCACTGCCACCCCATGTCACCAACAGGCCTCACTGAGGGAAACGAGGGATGCTGTAGTGACAAGCAGTGACAGGGAGGAGCACAGGACACCATGAGCAGTAGAGAAGTGAGTAGAAGGCTGAAAGTAAGTCATAAAGTGAAGGGCACAGCACAAGATGCCTTTGGCAAGAACAAAATAGGTCTCTCCAGATATGATGCAGAGAGGGATGGGGCTGAAGACATTTGTGCAGAGGAAGCTACACAACCTACACAAGCAAGAGAAAATGTTCATTCTTTTGCTTTCCTTCCTTACTCAAGAAAACTTTTTGCATCTTTCAGGTGTAGCTCCTGAAGTTGCTGATGCACACCATGATAAAACCACAATGCTGGTGGGTGCAGAGGGAATGCATGAAGACTCGAGCTGTTGTTTTCTGGGTGAGGACATGGCCAATAAGAGGCCTTCCTCTGAGCCTGCAAGACAGCAATCTGAGAGCTATGCAGGGGCACATGTGGCATTTCATGTTGCTTATTTTGCCTATGTACTTTATGCAACATGGTACAGCTTAGCATTGGTGTGTTTTGCATGCATCTCAGGGTCTCTGGGAGCTAATATTACTTGGAAAAGGGGATATGCTGCATTTGGAGAGAAGTAAAACTCTCAGAAGTGCCTTTGATCAATAATCAAAGTGAGTATGGTCCAGAGACCTGAAATCCCAAGTTTAATATCATCCCACACGGCTGGCTCAATGGCCAGGCAATGATATTCAAAATGGCAGCAGTCTTCCTACTGAGAGCACAAGACCTTCCCTGAGGCCCAGCAGTGTCCCCTGCCTCCAGCTCCAGCAGGCCTGCATGGTGCCAATTAGTGCTAATTAGTGCTAACTTGTGCTTGCTCTCGCAGCTGTCCCCACCTGCCAGCTTGCAACAGGTTAAAATAAATGAATAATATTTAAATGAAGAGAATGTTTGAGATTCCCAGCCAACTGCCCCAGAGCAGTTATGACCAGCAGGTTACCTGGCAGTGCTCCATCACGCTCCTTGTGATGCCTGTAAACAAATACCTGCGTGCAGCTTTTCTCCCCAGGCAGAAGCCATGAGCAGCTTCAGCAGGCACAGGCACTGGGCAGGAGTGAGGACAAGGTGAACGTGAGGCCAACCTGCTGTGACTAGGCCCAACAGGGCTGGCTGGCTGTGACTCAGCCCCAAGCACCACAAGTAGGATTTCTGGTTCTTCAGAGCGGAGCAAAACCCAGCCAGTGCTGCATCCCATGGACCAAACAGGGCCTGAGGCCTGGGGGGGACCCATGGGCCCTGCCCCACATCTGAGTACACATGCTCAGGGAGCCAGGTGATGACAGGACCTCACTGATGAACATGTTGCTGTTCTAAATCTTGTCAGGCAGCTGTGCAATACAAGCCTCAGACCCTCAGAGGGATGCTGCAGGGCTGGTGTTTGGCCAGACACCAACTTGCCCCTGGAAATCCCAGTTGCCTACCAACATGGCTGAATCAGACCTGGGTGTTAGGAGCTTTGGTTTGATTCCCTGCATGCTTCACTGCACCATCAGAAAACATGCCCTTATTATAAAGAAAAAGTAAAAGCAAACCACAAGCATGACTGCTATGCTTTAATGTGAGTGGAGGTTTTTATCACCCAGCAGTGAGAGCTCAGGTTGGGTCTCTGAAATGCAGCCAACTTCACATTAACCACACTTGGACATCCTCCCCTTTTCAGCTCCATCTGAGGCCCTGTTGTTTTTGTGAGCAGCAGTGCTGAGGAAGATCAGATCCCAGCACATTTCTTTCAAGCTGACTGGAGAGGAAAGAGCTCCTCCAGGCTGGATGTTTGTCTTTTGATATGAGTGACATCAACAGTTGGTTTCACTCAAGTGTTGTGACAGAAAGTTGCATGCCAGAACCAGCATGGCCAGAGCAGGACCAGTGGTGCCAGCAGGGACACACAGGACACAGCAGGGACACGGCAGGGACTGTATCAGCATTAGCACCAAGGGGAGCCCCTGAATTTACCTGCTGGCTCCTGGCAGCACAAATGATGCTCTCCTTGCCCCCATGTAACTGTAAGCACAGCTCTGTTTCAGGCACACGGCTCTTCCCCACTTACACTGGAGCAAGCAGGAGGCAAAAAAAAAAAAAAAAAAAATTCCTAGGCCTCTCCAAAGGCAGATTATGCCCCCTGAGCTGGTACAAAAGCTGCCCTTAAATTATTAAGCAAGAAAAGTGGCCTGCTTTGCTTAAAAGGTTTGTGCTTTCAGGCTATCATGCCATTTACTGCAGAAGCCAAAGGAGAACAGTTGATGCAAGCGAGTGAGAGCATGGAGATGCACCCAGGACTGCAGGATCTGGCTGTGGAAAGAGCTTCGGAGTCCTCAGATACACTGTGGCTTAGCCAGGAGAGGCACCCAAGCTATCAAACAAAGAATGCAAAACAGGAGCACAACAATGCCTTTCTCAGAGCTTCCTTCTCTCAGCAATTCAAAGATAAGAAGTCAGCACTTCCAAAGAAAGAATTTACATATAATACATTCAGGCTCTTTATTTCACTTTCAGATTAGGAACCTTCAGGGTTCATGTTTTCAGTTTTCCTCCAAAAGACCTGCTGCATAATGAAACTTGATGTTTTGATGTTGCTCTGGGGAGGTGGAGCAGTAGGAAAACAGCTGGTGCATCAGCAGCCAGCAGCATTGCTCCAGCAGCCCTCTGCACGGCCCTGGAGCTGAATCAACAAGAGAATGCTGCAGGGCTGCTGGAGCAAACTCAGCATGCCCACTGCTCTGCTGGAAGGAAACTAGCAGCATCACCTGTCCACCTGCAGGAGCTGCTCTGTGGGTTGAAACGCCCTGTGGACTACTTACCAGTGCAAAGTGCACACTGTTTGGGTGCCAGAGGTTCCACGTGATCATAGAATCATGGAATCATAAAATCATAGAATGGCCTGGGTTGAAAAGAACCACAGTGATCATCTAGTTTCAACCCCCAGCTACATGCAGGACTGTCAACCACTAGACGCCCAGACCCAGATCCAGCCTGGCCTTGAATGCCTCTAGGAACTGGGGCATCCACAACCTCCTTGGGCAGTCACCAGTCCAGTGCATCACCACCTTCTGTGTGAAAAACTTCCTCCTAATAGCTAACTTAAATCTCCCCGTCTTAGTTTCCTCAATTTAAAACCATTCTCCCTTGTCCTATCGCTATCCACCCTCATAAACAGCCATTCCTCCTCCTGCTTATACACTTCCCTCAGGTATTGGAAGTCCACAATGAGGTCTCCCCAGAGCTTTCTCTTCTCCAAGCTTAACAAACCCAGTTATCTGAACCTTCCCTCACAGAAAGGTGCTCCAGCCCTCTGATCATCTTAGTAGCTTTCCTCTGAACACGTTCCAAGAGCTCCATGTCCTTTCTGTACTGGGAGCCCCAGGCCTGGATGCAGTACTGCAGATGGGTCCTCCCAAGAGCTGAGTAGAGAGGGACCTCCCTCTCCCTGCTGGTCACCCCTTTTTTAATGCAATCCAGAACACAGTTGGCCTTTCAGGCTACAAGTGCACACTGCTGGCTTGTGTCGAGCTTCTTGTCTACCAGGACCCCCAAGTCCTTCTCCGCAGGGCTGCTCTCAAGGAGATCTTCCCGAGTTTGTATAAATACCTGGGATTGCCGTGACCCAAGTGCAGCACCTTGTAGCTGGCCTTGTTGAACTTCATTAGGTTTTCATGAGCCCACTTCTCTATCCTGTCCAGGTCCCTCTGGATGTCTTCCCTTCCTTCCAGTGTATCAACTGCACCACACAGCATGGTGTCATCTGCAAATTCTCTGAGGATACACTCAGTGCAATTATCTATGTCATTGATGAAGATGTTGAAGAGCACCGGTCCCAAGACTGACCCCTGAGGAACATCGCTTGTGACCAGCCTCCACCCAGGCACAGAACCATTGATCACAACCCTTTGGCCAAGGAAAAAGCATCGTGATCAGGGAGTCCCTACTACCAGGCTCCTCTGTCTCCTCACACCGTGCTCTGCTCAGGGTGCCTGCTCAGTTGGATCATGTTCCTCCTCCCTGATTGCCTCCCACGCCATGGCTCTTGATAACACAGCATGGTAAGTGTTCAGCTGCCTCACAGTGAGATTACAGATCAAATGTCTGCTGTATCTTCAATTTTTTTTCTTTCCTTTTGAAAACAAAAATCCACACTTGCAGCCAGCAGGATTGCTCACTTTGCACCTCTCTCACATCATCAGATAATCGACTACAAATTCTGTGCTTTAAACAAAACAGGGGAGCCAGATACTTCACAGTGTGCCACAGTGACATTGGGCAAGGTGTTGGGTCTGTGCTGGAACCTGGTTCCCTTTCCACGATGGCTTTTGGCCCTGTCTTCCATGCCACACACTGCTGTGCCAGCACATACTGCCATTGCTCCAAAGAAGGCTGATGGTACCCTTGACTGTGTTAGGCAATATGTTGCCATCAGATCAAAGGAGGCAATCCCTCATCTCTCCTCAGCACTGGTGAGGCCACATCTGGAGTGCTGGGTCCAGTTCTCAGTACAAGAAAGACATGGACATACTGGAGAGTCCAGCAGAGGGGCCACGAAAATGATGCTTTGTAGAACAGAAGCTGCACCTTGCATCCACTGCAGGAACAGCCCTGACCCCTCTTCTCCTCTCCACCACCACTCCTTTCCCTGTCGCTCCCTGCAGCTCCAGCGCAGGTGCTCACATGGACTATAGCAGGAAATTCCCATCTGTGATGTTACTTCATATTTTAAACAAAACACTGGTCCAGCTACCAGGAAAATGTGCCTGCAAGTCTGCTTTGGCATCTGCGTGTGTAAACAGAGCCCCAGTTGCTTAGCCACTGATGGCTGTGCTTTACCTGTCACACAGCGTTCTCCCCATCTCCCAGTGCTCACAAAATCCAGCTCTCAGCATCCAGAGCTGCAGCCCCTGACACTCATTGGCTCCAGGAAGAGCAGACAGCAGGAAGGAGCACACCAACCCTGCCCCGAAAGTGTTGTTCCTCTGTGACTCACTTTCCTTTTTCCTTGATCTGAGGTTTTCCCTTTGAAACCTATTGCAGGAGGCAGGTTCAGACATGTCATAGAGTGAAGCAATTGAGAAGCCCTTATTCGAGCAGGGATGCACAACAGTTTCTATAATAACAAGGGTGTTGCCTTATGGAGCCATGGTTGTAACCATATGCTTTCTCTGCATGGTAAACACAGAATGATTTAACGCTGAAGCACACCATAGGACATTCCCAGAGTTACTGTCTGAAGTGCCCTGAACATTGAGGAAAGCATATGCAACACTGAGCAGGAGTCCTATCTTGCTACAGCACAGAGCATTGCCAGTGGAAGCTATGCTGCTTTAGGAGTAGGTAGGCCTGTGGCTGGTGATGCCCAGGGCAGTGTGACTGCTGGAATGATAGCACTACAGGTGTCAGCCCACAGCAAGAGGTTTAAAGCCTGGACGATGGGAAGGAGCACAGCAAAGCAATGTGCTGTGCTGGCATTCCAAACCTAGACAAATGTCAGCACTTATGCTAGGGAGCAGAAAATAAAGTATTGAGGTAGGATAGTTCTCCTCTGAAAGAACTACATATGGGTGAAAATGGGGAACAGAAGAAAGGGATGACAGCAGCAGCAGAAAAACATCTTGTGTGAAACACCTGGATACAAATAAAATACCAACAACTCTTAGATGTTCTTCCATCTTCCTGCTTCAAGAAGAGGCTGGGAAACAAGGCTGAAATAAGGAATCAAGTTCCCAAAAAAATCCAGTACATATACATACACACAGCCCTGTAGTGGACAGGACAAGCAGCAGTGGTTTTAAACTAAAAAGAAAGGAGATTCAGATTGGATATAGGAGAACTCTTGTCACTGTGAGGGCAGTGAGGCTCTGGCACAGGTGGCCCAGAGAAGCTATGGATGCCCCATCCCTAGAGATGCTTAAGGTCAGGTTGGATGGGACCATGAACAGCCTGATCTGGAGGTGCCTATGGTGGAGGGGTTGGAACTGGGTGATCTCTTAGGTTCTTCCAATCCAAGCCATTCTGTGATTCTATGTAAATCCTGCATACCAACCTTCCCTTTACCCGGTGTAGGTTGCACTGCACACTGCAACAAATAGCATCCACCACCAAAACAGCAGGGACAGACACCTCAGACACCTCTGTCCACATGCACTCATGCTCGCACAAGTGGAAGGACAACTAAGGATACTTTTAACACCTCCAAACAGCACAAGATCCAACACAGAAACTGCAGATAAAAGCCACAGGCAGCAGCACTGGAGCCAGGAGCTCATAGCCAAGCCCCACCTGTCAGACCCAAACTAGGCGACACACACCAGGCGTGCTGACGCTTGCTGCCGCCAGCAGATTGCAACCTCTGTGCTTGCTTTGCTCAGGAATTTCCACATTCATTCAACCCTCCCCGCACCCTGAATAAGCATTCAGAGTAAGTGTAGCTCCATCCCCATTCCTGCTTATGGGGTGCCACAGCTGGCAGTACTGGGAGTTACCTCTCCCAACAGCTACACAAGAGGACTCTGCCATCAGTAGCCACTAAGGATCGCACTCTACCCTTGAGCAGGACTCTTCGTTTGTGTGTGCTGAGCAGCTTAGCAGTTAACTGCTTTTCATGGTATCATCCAAGTTGGAAAAGGCCTTCAAGATCACCAGTCCAACCACCAACTGGATCAACCAGTCCAACCACTGACCACATTGCTTAGTGCCATGTCTAAACCTTCCCAAGCAGCTGACCTGTAACACAAAGTGATAAGCATCAGAAAGCAAGCACCTAGAAGGCAACTTCTCTCTGCTTCCAGAGAGCTCGTGCAGGAACTTAAACACCACAAACAGCAAAGTTGAATCAGATTCAAAATGAGCTTGGGGGGCATTCCTCCTTGCATACATTACTCTCAATTCTGATGAACTAAATCAACATGTAGGATCACTACTCAAAAGACTGTGTTATGCATAACAAGGGTCAGGTCAGATGCACACCACGAGTAACACTACTACAGACTTAAATATATATACTACAGACTTATATATATATATATATATATATATATATATATAGTAACTTTCACTTCAGAAAAAGAGCCAAGAGAAGACTAAGCTCCACAGCCTCTTCTCACCACAGCTGGTTTCTTTTCCTACTACAGCAAGCCCCACAGCACTTCAGATGCTCATGATGGACTGAAAGGCTTCCTGACTATGTTAATTTATTAATGCGTTCATTTTCTCAACATAGCCATTACCTCTGTTGCCTTCCTTCTTCCTCACATGCAAACCTCGGAGCTCCCACGGCCCAGCCTAACTGCATTCACATCGCCTGTGTCAGGCAGGAGAGGCGGGCTCAGCCCACAGTTGTTATCTTCATGATAGGACTGGTATGAAGCAAGCCAGGTGGATCAGGAAGGAAGTGGTTGCACATATCTCTGTATCTGTACACAAGGAAGCACGTGCCCATCTCATGCTGGAAAGGGACTTCACAGAAGCCTGCACAGGACCGGGCTGGGGACACACCAATGGAATTGACCAATATTCAGAACAAGCAGCTCCCCATCCCCAGCTGTTTTCTTGGAGATTGCTGTAACTTGGCGTAGAACACTTCCCAAAGGCTAATATTAGATACATTCATATCATTTCATCCAGTTACTCCCTGTATAACCAAGAATAATCTTTTCACTGATGAGGCCATACCTGGAGTGTCAAGTCCAGTTTTGGGGCCCCAGTACAAGAGAGAGACAGCGGACGGAGAGAGTCCAGCAAAGAGCCATGAAGATTCTGCAGGGCCTGGAGCCCCTCACCTGCAAGAAGAGAGCTGGGCCTGCTCAGCATGGAGAAGAGGGGGCTCTGGGTCTACATAAACACCTGAAGGGAAGATGTTAAGAAGACAGAGCCAGGCTCTATTCAGTGGTGCCCAATGCCAGGACAAGAGGCCGCGGGCACAGACTGGAGCACAGGGGCTCCCTCTGAGCAGCAGGCAGCACTGCTGTGCTGTGTGGTGCTGAAGCACCAGAGACCCTGAGGTCTCCTCCCTGGGTCCTGGGCCCTGCTCTGGGTGTCCCTCCTGGAGCAGGGTGGGCCAGAGGGCCGTGCCAGCCTCAGCCATCCTGGGGTTCTGTGGAAGTACAAAAATCCCAAAGCCTGCTTTCATCACATTCTCGGTTCTGTTGCTACCCTGTAATCTCTTAGGCTGCAGGAAGTTGACCTGAGACAGCTTCTTAAAGTACTGGGTACAAGTAACACTAAAAATCCTGCTCCTCGCATACCATCTCATTGTCAAACCAATCCCATCTCACTTTTCTTTGTTTTCATCCTAAATGTGCCAAAACATACATTCAGTGCAGTGTTCCAATTTTTACTCAGGTCACGAGTAGCGTTTTATGGATAATTAAAAAGTAGTTCAGAAAACACTTCTCTGGAGACTGAGATTCAGATTGCTTATTCCCAGGGCTGCTTTAGGACTCTTTCAGACCCATACAGGGTAACAGAGCCATCTCACTGCACGGCAGGCCCATCTGTCACTGCACTGCGCTCCCCAGCAACCCCAAACTTCAGCACAACAAGGGAACAGAGCGGAGATTCTCCGCACCCAGCGCTGCCCAGAAGCACAGCAGTCAGCTCTGGCAAAGGCAGTCCTGAGGCACAAACAAGGATCTCACATTTCATCCAACACAAGGCAGTTCGTAGCCAAGACGATTTCTAATATTTACCACAATAATTTGCTGCTGCTAAAAAAATAAAAATAAAAAAATCAGCGTTCAGACACTGGAAGATCTGTGCCCTTCTGTAGCATTATCTGCTAACAGAACCAGGCGGTCTTCTAGTCTTCTATCAGTCCATAGCAATTAGAGGAAAACACAAAATGACGGTAACACAATCCCTAATCTGCTTCCATTTAAACATTAACCAGTAACAACGATAACCCCTATTTCATTTGCACCGGGAGATTAACTCAAGCCTATTCCCAGGGGAAAGCCCCCTGATAAGCAGAATGTTTCTGCACGTCATCTTCATAATCTGCCTATTAGAGGAGGGACACTAAAAGCCCCTCTCAGCTTTCACTAAATCCACCCACCTGCTTTGGTTTGGTTTTTAAAACTTTCTTTTAAGCAGAGCAGCAGCGCTCAGTCCTTGCAGGTTACTCACTAGATGCAGGAAATTCACATGTATCAGATGCAAAACAGTCTCGCTTACCTCGAGATAACAGCACTGATTAAGAGCACAAGCTGAAGTTGTGGGCTTCAATTAAAAACCTACAGAAGCCACCTCCCTGTCACAGCATCATAGAATGGCCTAGGTTGAAAAGGACCTCAAAGATCAACTAGTTTCAATCCCCCGCATCTATCTTTTAGCATCTCCAACAAATGAAGTACAGGCTCCTGGGCAAGGTGCAGAGCATGCAATATCTGAACTCACAGAAGCAGAGCAGGATTTGTTCCTTCAGTGTGGCTGCCTCTACAGAGCAGATGCTGAATGCAGAGCGTTGCCAAAGAGATGCTGCAGGCAACTGCTGAAGTTGCTTCTAAATCCATAACTGCATTCATTCCAAGAGTAATTGTTCATCTCACCCCACATGCACATTTATCCCCAGTTTTATTAAATGGTCTTGAAAACGAACGCACCTGCTGTTCATCTGGGGGCAGTTGTTTTTTCCTGTCACCTTCCAAGGCCCACAGTTAAAGAAAAGCGACCACGTAGGCTTGAAGCTACACCATATATTTGTAAATAAAACAATCTGACAGAACAAGATTACAAAGAACAAAACAAGCCCTTTCCGGAGTTTGTAAGTAACAAGAGGAGTTGATGGCAAGTCCGTTTGGTGAAGTTTTAAGCAAACTGATGGTTATGGCTATTACCACAGAACACTGCTTTTTTAATACTTCCTCACAAAGTTTGGACCACATACACCAATCTCAAATGAAAAATGAAAAAAAACCCTCCCCCCCAAAAAAGCATTGGTTTGGTTACAGCTTCAGGGATCAGTGCAAGTTTCATTCACAGAGAAAAGGTACTTGAAGTAGACACAAGAACATTCTGCAGAATATAGGATGTGACCCAACTCCTTTTCCCCACAAAGCGCTGGACAGTAAGCACAACATATACGAACACACACACACACAAAAAATACACAGAAAGATTGAACCTTCAACAAGGTCTGATAGCGTAGAAAAGGAAAACAATCGTATCAGGAAGAGCATTTCTGTTAGCCATTAGAACATATGTACAAGGGAAGTTTGCATTCTGAATCCATACAGAAACTGAAGCAAACAAGTCTCTGTTCCTGAAACTTTTTAACATTCCGATTAAGACAGATACAGAAAGTAATCACAAAGTGTCTTCTCAGAATAGCCCATTTTCCCATTCCCCTGCCTTTCAAGGAGTGAACATGTGTAATTATTTATTTCAGTCTTTAAATACATACAGCTGTACATTGCTTATCTGGCAAACTTACATAACCTTTCTGGTCCCCAGCATCTATCAACGTGTTTTCTCCTTTTTGTGTCTATTGCAAAGCAGATCAAATGCTCTTCAGTGCTTTTAAAGAGTTATTTGCAGAAACTGCCCAAGCTAAAACCATCCCTTTACTTTCACCTGAAGTACTGCAGACAATTAACGCAGAGTGCCTCCCTGAAGATGCAGAGCGCATCGTTAGCTACCAGGAATCTCACTGAGTGAGATGGCTTTGAAGAGCTTTGCTAATTTGTTTTTTTAACTGACATACAGTGTACAAAAATGGGAGACTAGTGCAATATGCAGCATTGATTGTTTATTCAATAAATATATAACCCAATTATTGCCAGCCAAGGCAAACAGTGCAGAAACTGTCACTTAAAGATACACAAAAGTTTAACCTTTTTTTTGTATAAAGTCAGTTGCTATTATATTCATACATCTATTTCAAAGATATTTTACCCCTTCAAAATTGACATTACCTTTATAAAAATATAAAAACATAGAATTTGGGGGAGAGGGGCTAACATGTTTTTACAAGTCTAACCTTTACATATACATAGGAACATGACATTTATAATTAAGAATAAAAATGAATACTATGGTAGAGACATTTTCTGCACTATTATAGTTCTTAAATACATCTTTCTTGGTCCTTGGGTACACATTTAGAAGGAAACAACTTGCATCTCACATGTATCCTGAGGTCAGCTGTGTACAAAGGAAAGCCAATTTCATATGCAGATTTGCAGGCTGCTTGTTCAAGATTTGACGTTATTCTTATACAAAGCCAGTAAGATTTGGGAAGAAAGTGGAAAAAAAAAAAAACCCTCTCATCAATGTTTTAAGAAACAAGTTAGTGTCGCATTTGGGAAATAACTCCAAAAATATAAGTTATCACAGCAAAATGCTATATCGCCCCACTAAAATTTCAGTATGCATTTGCCAGATTTTAAACTTCTAACCTGCTCTGAGAAGAAAGAGTGTGGATGTCCCTGTGAAAAGTCACTCTCAGCTTCTCATCCCCAAGTCCCAGCCCACAGCACAGCTCCTATGGAGAGAACCCCATCGAAGCCCACAGGGTTGGGCAGCTTTGGGGCTGCCTGAGCAGTGAGGGCGTGGGGTCCGGTTCCCCTCAGCCAGTTCCGGTTCCCCTCAGGCATGCAGCTGAGAGCTCTGCTTTGAACACAGCAGTTATTCTCTATAGCACCAACAATCTCTCAGACACCAGCATCAGGTGAATACAGACAACACCAAATAGGATTGTTTCTTCCTGAATCAGCACAAGTGTTACAAGGCACTGCTTGGCATAGGAGGTCATAAATAAGAGCAAAACAAGAAAGTTCCCAAGTTCTGTGACACTGAGGTTTGTAATCATGTCACATTTCAACTCATCACATACCATATTTAGAAAGAACAGATGGTTTGCAGGATTAACCAAAACATCACTGTTCTAAGCATGCTTACAGTTTCCCTCTCCATACCAAAAAAAAAAGAAAACCAACCCCACATAACATATTGATATGAAACATTAGGAAGCGTGGGTTGTGAAATTAAGAAAGTACTTTCTATTTTCCAATCTTCCACAGAAGTCTAACCTAGACATAACTCAAGTATAAGAAACTGGAAAACAATCTGATAACATTTACAACAGTCTATCCCTGCAGAGGAGTGAAAAATCTATTGTCTAGAGAACTCATAGATCGAGGCACATCGCAATTGAAGATATTCAGGCATATTTTATGGCTAGAACAGGATTTTTTCAGGGAATCTTGCTACAAGCTTCCCCAAAAGCAGCTCCATACGGTCTGAAACACAAACGTTTGGTCTTTAATCACTACTGTCTTCTTCATCATCATCATCAGATGCATCATTTAAAGAAGACTTAGGCGACTGGCTGTAGGAGTCTGATCTTGTGGACTGACAAGCAGTCATCTCCCCAGTAGAAAGAAGATCATAGCAGAAGTCGCAAATCCTCACGGGCTTGGAAGACTGGCTGGGGAGAAGGAACCTCTTCTCAGAGCAAGGCCCACAGACGACAAAGCCGCACTTGCGACAGTGGTGACGACGGTTGACGGGGGTAAATTTTGCTTTCTGACAGCGCATGCAGACAGTGGCTTCTGAGTCTGGCACCCAGACAGCCGCATGCTCATTGCTAGGAGTCTTCCCACTCTTGGAAAGCAAATCAGAAACGCACTTATTTATATGGTTCATCCATTCAGACTTCTCTGTAGCAGTGGCAGCATAAACTGCAAAAGACTTAGTAGGCGTCTTGATGAGCCACCCATTCCGCAAGTCTCCCTCATCCTGGATGGAATCGATGGTGACATTTTCCAGTGGGATTATGTGCTGTTTATTGTATTTCTTCTTCTGGATGACAATATTACCATAAACAAGAATGTCATTGAACAGGAAGAACTGCCTCGCTTTGGGCTTCTTCCTACACAGCTTCGTTAGTACTCCCTCTCCGATGAGAACGCGACCAGGGATAGTCAAGGGCTGACCAGCTGCTCCAAAGCAGTTTTCCACTATACTTATTCTTCTGGTATTTGCCTCGCTGTTTGCCAAGCGATCCACCATCTTTCACAAGTATCCTAAAAGTAGGAAAAAAACAAGTTTGTAATTAGAACAGAACTGATTCAACAGCAGACTTCCAGAAGGAAGGCACCATTTCTGAAAATATCCAACAGAACCTGGTGGCTCAGAAGTGCCAACTTGGACTAGATTTCAATAAGTGTTAACTCCTGAGAATTTTTAGCAACTGATTAGTCTTTTTTAGAAGCATAAATGTTCCATTCAGCTGACAGCTGCTATCTTTATCATACACACAGCACCTACAGTGCTGTTTCTGAGAGCTTCAGGCAACAGACTAGGAGGCTTCCCCTCTAGTAATGTTATTACATACATCTTGAACACATCTACATCCATCCCAATTACATAATGCACACAGGCACCCCGCCACAGAGGAAAGGTCACACAATTCCCCACTGCTCCTGAGAAACAGTGAATGATCTGCACTGGCTAAAAGTTCAGACAGAAAGGCTTTGCATGTCAGGAAATGCTGATAAAATAACTACAGAATAATATGTTCCAGTTATGGATTAAATCATCCCTTTTTTCTTCTCCTAACAGCAAATAAGATCTTCTCATGAAAGGGCAAGACACTAAAGCACCCGAAGGTTAGCTGAAAATAAGTTCCTGCAGAGATTCACCTGCCTTTAAGTCAGAGCTTCCCATGCAGAGGTCAAAAAAGCAAACTTTGCCAGGCAGTTTCAGACATGCTCCTACCAAGATCTTTGTGAGTATGCCACAAACCCAGCTGTGCACTCCATGGAGCTGTAGGAGAGCTGGCAGGGACAAGCACTAACTCCACACCTTTCCCCATACAGGCAGAAGACCGCTCTCTTGCCATGTGATTTAGCTACCACAGGGGTGATGCTCAGGACACCCTTTTAGCAGGATCCATGTCTTTACACACAGGCTTGAAGGAAAGAGCAGTAGGAAACACCCCAGTATCTATAACCTGTGTTTCCCAGCACAAATCCATTGCAGGGACCTCTATATTCACTTCTCTGTTCTTCCAGATTTACACTGCCTGCTTCCAGTATGGGATCATCCTTTAAATGAAACAGGGCTGGAGCAAGGCCTCACTGCTGCTCAGACCAGCATAAACACTGAGCACACCAATCTGCTTCCTACAAACTCAGATACTTCCCTACAGAACAGCAACAGAACTCCTGTACAGAAGTTCATTTGCAGACACATCTCTCACCAGGCCTCACCTAGACAAGTATGCTGCATTTACTCAGATTACATGAACCCACAGTTAAATGTGACTAAAAAGTTACCTCTAAGTAACTGCTTTAAAAGCTGTACTACTGCAATGAAAAACACTTCCAATGAACATACCAAAACAGTTTCAACAAACAGACTTACTCAACTATAACTAAGTCAACCATTTTAAAACTGTGTACAACATATTCAACTATGTTCATTGTATTTGTTCAAGAGGTGTCAGGATGAGGAGCTATGAGATGCTTTAGTAGCTTAGTGGTAATAATGGTGATAGGAGGATGGCTAGACTAGATGATCTTTGTAGGTCCTTTCCAACCTTGCCATTCTATGATTCTATATGATCTCGTACCTACGCCTCACACTGAAGACAGAAGAATAGTTTCTCAGAGGTACTGTCCAGCATTTCTTCTGAATTCTCATTACATGCCTCATGGCATGAGTTAAGCTATTTCAATACAGCAATAATCAGGTTCACAGCCTGATAGTGGAAGTACAAAGCTCCCCAAAATGAAGTCATTTTGATCCGCAGTCAGTCAGAATAAATCACAAACAGGTTGATAAAAGAATGAAATGAATCAAGAAATGCAACTGTGCTGCATCAACGCACACAGGTAAGTGCACCCAGACTACTTCCACCAGGTATCAGTCAAACCTAAAAACTGAATGAGAGAA
Organism: Centrocercus urophasianus; assembly: GCF_019232065.1. Taxonomy (NCBI): domain Eukaryota; kingdom Metazoa; phylum Chordata; class Aves; order Galliformes; family Phasianidae; genus Centrocercus; species Centrocercus urophasianus. The sequence goes on from NW_024884253.1 coordinate 21,577,326, forward strand.
AAAAGAAGAGGGGGGGGGAGAAAAAAAAAAAAAAGAAAGAAAAAAAAAAAGCCTGTCCTCCTCTCTGCCTCGCCTACTGCCTTCCTATTTGATCAGATAAAAGTATTTCCCCAGCAGAACGCTTAAGTCAGCTTTGCAGCAAATGATACATTTGTTTCTGGCCTGCAACCAGAATAACCACCACTATCTTCACTAAGTTCCCGAGTGCTTGAAATGCTTGTTGCTTATCTCTGAAGAGAAGACACGGATTCCAAGTGGAAGGAAAAAAAAACAAAAAACTAAAACAAGCAACCCCCATTGATATTCATCCCTTTTCCCTGGCCAGATGTTCCAAACTGGTTTTTCCTGTTCCTATTCTTGCCAAGGTCCGCTAAGTTTTGCCCATCACTCTCTTAAAGAGAGATGCCCAAGAATGGCACTACTGAATACCTACACCACACAGCACCAAACTTAAAAGATAGAGCCCCACCCTCCTCATGCGGCGATGCTCATTTATGGTGAGGAGATGCTCTGCCAGGGCTGGGCACAGAAAGCAGGCTGGCTTCAACCCATGAGCAAACACGAATATTACAGTAAACACTGGGAGATTTTCCTTCCCCCGCCCAGAGAATAGCAACAGATTCAAGTTACATCAACATGACTCATTCTATTGTGTTTCTTTTTTTAATGACATTATTCAGGCATACCCCAAATACACCTACCAACAGAACCTCAGTTCTTTGAAGCACTCCAAGTCCCAAAGCAAACACAAGCACACATGGGTGTGCACACAACCTACATTTACCTGCTTTTTTCAGCATTAACATCTAGGCATGCTGTTATCACTTTTTAAATCTCTACAGCCACCTACCACTGCCTGCACTGGGGAAGAAGCTTAAATGAGGTTTTAGGAGAGCAACCATCTTCACCTCTACTACAGCACGACTGGAAGAAATGCTGCTGGAGGCCCCAGCTCCCTCTACCAAGCCCTCAGCCCCCAGCCCTCCCTCTACCAAGGAGAAAGCACTAAGGAGGGAATGCAGATGAGATTACACAAGGCTTCCCGATTTGTTTGCTGCTGTCCTAGGCTCAAAAAAAATCAAATTCAAAGAGCAAGGCTAGCAGTGAGGGCTAACAGCAACCACTGCTATCTCACAACACACAGGCAGCACACAGCCCTCCTGAGCAACTTGGTGCCACGTCCCAATGAAGGGTGGCCTTGGGCTGCCACAGCGAGGGGTCACTCACAGCATCACCCAGCAACCCCTCATCCTCTGCAAGGAGGGGAAGGAAACTGAGCAGCAGAGCAGAGGGATGCTGAGCGAGCAATGTGCTTCTCTGCTAACCCTACCAGCACGCACTGCTCCTAAGCCTATCACCAATTTGTAAATCACAACAAGCTGAGTGATTCTGCTAGTTCACAGGGCATAAAAAAAATAAAACGAAACTAAAAACTACCCATAACCATACGTGTCAGCGCAGCAAGCTCTTGGTGTGAGATGACAGCAACCCTCAAGCTGCACTCCTGCTCCTGCTGCCAGCAAAGAGCGAACTCGGCCCAAGGTCACTGCGTGAGCTTTCAAAATACAAGTCCCTACCAGGAGAAAAAGGGGGGAGAAGAGGCTAAAGGTTTTAATTAAATTTCTCTAGGGCGACCTAAGAGAAAACAGCTCTAACAGGGAGTTTTTAATCATCACTGGAGCTAAAACTGAGGCACATGACTCCAGAACTTGGGCAAGGCTGTTCTTTCAGCTGGTTGTTAATGCAACTGCTCACGGGACTCCATGCAAGAATTTTGGACAAGTTAAGGACCATCAAGACAGACAAAAAGATAAAAACAGGAATAGCACCTCTTCCACATTGAAGCTTATGTCTGTAATACCCAACAAATCCTTGCTCAGCAGTCTCAGCTAAGGTCATAAAAGCCACAGGCTGCAGATGAATCCCTCCACCTTCTTTCAAGGCAAAACATCTGCTTTTTCACAGTAACAGAACTTGTGAAATAAGCAATCTGATGTTTTTCTCACAATGTCTTTAAATACAAGCTTTTAAATCTTTCTGAACTCCCATGCGATGCTCATTTACTCTGACCAGCATTTTTTGAGAAAGGAAGTCAGTTGAGAAGTAGACAAAAATCCTGAAGGAGAATAACTACTAGAAATAACCGAAGTCAGAAAATATTAGACTAGCAATAGAAAAAGGAGAAGCTATCTGACATTAGAAGCGTTGCCCCCTCTTCTTCCCACAGGAACACAAACCTAAGAGATGTGAAACCAGAAGGCACCACAGACTTTCTATTCTCCTGGTAAGTAAAACAATGGAGCTTTTGACTGCAAGAAGTCACAGTTCAAACCTATGCAAAAATTATCCTTTACCAGCCTTTTGCAATTACTGTCTTCTCTTAACGCATATTCAGATATGTGCCTGCAAAAGATTACAGATTACCCACTGGGGCTGGGTGGCAACACCTCCTACACTTTCTCCTGAGGTTTCCTCTGCTGGTCACTATGAGAAGCAGATACTGGATTACTGCTCTTCAGAAGCTAAATTTCAAGATCCGATCAAACAAAACAATCCCCAAGTGATGGCAAACTGCTGGAAATATTCCCCAAAGCAAACAGGGAATAAGAAAGAACCACGGGTTTCAAAATGGCAGACTAGACAAATGCACTTAAGGAGATCAGAATTGTTTTACACATAGTATCAGTTTGTGGATGCTATGAAATCAAAACTCTCAAGCACAGTTGTTAAGACTTCTATCACGTTTGTCTCATTTCCCACTTCTGGCATCCACACTCCCAGAATCATAGAATCATAGAATGGCCTGGGTTGAAAAGGACCACAGTGATCATCCAGTTTCAACCCCCTGCTGTGTGCAGGGTTACCAACCACCAGACCAGCTGCCCAGAGCCACATCCAGCCTGGCCTTGAATGCCTCCAGGGATGGGGCATCCACAACCTCCTTGGGCAACATGTTCCAGTGCTTCACCACCCTCTGTGTGAAAAACTTCCCCCTAATATCCAACCTAAACCTCCCCATCTCAGTTTAAAACCATTCCCCCTTGTCCTACCACTATCCATCTTCATAAACAGTTGTTCCCAAGCCCCTCTGCAAGAAGGGCTGTTTGTCTGAGAGGACCTCTCAGACCAGCCCATCACATCAGCCCCCATTTCTGCATACAGGGTGCAGCGTGGTGCTAGTTGCTAGTCGGAACAGCACAGAAATAAACAGATCATCATCTGAGAAAGATTAGCTACATACAGCTGCACCACAAGTAAGTCTGCCAGCCTTTCCAAACAAAGAAATAGCAATTCTCAGGATGCTGCAATACTCTCTGTTCCCCCTCCTTCTGACATTTGCTCTCAGGAAACCCATTTCAAGATAGGGATGCTGGGCAAAGGCTTTCTTCCCTGTAGAATAGTAGACAATTTAAAGATGATACATTATTTCATGACACGAAGTCCCCACTCCATTACCCTATGTAGAACTGTCTGACATAAGGTATTTTTACTTTTACTCACAAGAAATTTCACTTATCCACAACAAAACACACATTCAGGAAGTCAGAAACTTCAGCAAACACATGGCACCCCTGGCCACTAGACCGATAACATCCTTGAAGTGACTGCATATGAAACCAGTCACTTGGCACATGAGTGTTTCTTTTTGCTGCAGCATCCTGATGATTAAACTAGCCTTTCCAAACCGAATACCTCTAGAGAAGTTGCTTAAAAGAGAAGAATGCTTATCCTATGTCTCAGTGACGCAGGCTGCATGCAGCTCAGCACAGCCTCGCTTCCTTACCCCGCACAGTGTGCAGCACTTCCATGAGCAGGGCTCCCTGCCAGACAGGCACAGAAGGCATGTATGAGAAGGACACAACCCCAACTCTTTGACTCCTTCAGCAAAGCAACAGCACCAGCACAGCTCTATTACTTTCTGACTGGGCAAGAACCAGCCTCATCCAGTGCACAGCCCCGTCATTGAGTGTCAATTAATAAGCACCTGATTTTTAACATTATTGTGCTTCAGCATTCCTTGAAGGGAGGAAAGTGCTACCAGCCTTGCCTTAATTGCCTGTTCATCCATCATCTTCATCACAATGAGCAATTAAGTTGCTAACAATTATGTTTAACACGTTATATTTACATAGACCAGGCAAGCTGGATTTTTCAGAGTCACAGTATCAGGAAGCAGGCAGCTCATTCATTACCACATGCATTTACAACTCAGGTTAAAAAAAAAAGTGTATCTGAGGTGCTGGAAAGCATACAAAGGCTCAAAATCAACAGCACAAAGGGTCCATCTTGTCCTAAAGCAGCAATGGAGCTTGGATGTTTCCAAGTCAGATTCAATAACACAAGTCCAATAAATAAATGTCAGTAACCACAGTACCTGGTCACACCGCCTGAACGGGTGAAACGGGACCAGCACAAACCTGACTGCAACCTGTGAAGCAAATGAGAACTGGAAAAAAAACAAAACAAAAACAGAAGAATGCTGAAGGAACAGAATGAAGAAAGGAGGTACAAACAGCAGATCTAAGTGAAAGCACATAATATGTCACTGGATTGTCCAAGTGTCATAAACAGCCCTTTTTCTTGCACCTGCATTTGTGCATACAGGCAGCATCAGAACTTACATTCCTGTATGTTCAGAACTAACCTACTTTCCTTCTTGCCTGTGGAGAACATATTTTATAATGAAAGATTATAATGAAAGATTCTGCTTTCTGGAGCCTTTCAATACAAATGAGAGTCAAACAATTTAAAGTTTCATCAAGTCTGATCCCACACCTGAAAGCTTCTGATAAACCAATTTCAAGCAGAACTCCATCCTGCTTTATTACAATTAGTTACACAAGCTGAATACCCATGAAAGGTACAGAAGCTCCATAAGTCCTGTATAAACTCGAAGCAAGTAAACTGTAAAGGCAGACAAGGACCATCTGCAAAGCAGATACCTAATCGGCATTAAGTGACTGATCTGTAAGGGAACTCCTCTCTGGGATCAGAGGAAGAGCTCACCCCTCCCAGAGGACGGCCCATCAGTGCAGCCACTTAGCACACATTCCTGTTACATATGCTTTTTAGTAATAGGCTTCAAGTAATGGTTATACTCCGTATTCTCAGGTCACACGCTTTCAGCTTTCCTCCTGCATTTTGTCTACGCAAGGAGGACACACTAATTTGACTTACTGGGGAATAAACATGAATACAAAGGATTGTTACCCAAAACCCTCATACAACCCTGTGATTTAAGGCTGTGACACAGTAATTCTCTGCCTTTTTGTGGAGGAACTCAGCTATGAAGGCACACATCAGTGCAACAGTACTTTAATCTCTACCAGCATTACAAGTAGCGTTCTTAAGTGCAACACTTGACCTTCCCCATTATTGCCAAACAAAACAGCGTGAATTTTTCATGTGCGATCTCTAATGCTTTAAAAATATTTCCATTGGGGAAAACTGCTGAACTAAACACAAGCACAGCAGATAGTCCACATTTCTGAAGCAGGTTAGGAGATAAATCAGCACAAGTCTTCAATCTCACCAATTCCACCTCCTACACAGGCTCCATCAACACATACAAAAAGGGACGATGCCATCACTTGTCCCAAATGCTTCACCACGTCATCTTTGCTGGCAAAATGAGGCGTGCTGTGCGCTCAGCTCTGAGAGCTGCAAGCAGAAGCCAGGCGCTCGTGCACAAACCAGCACTGCCTGTCATGAGCCACCAAGAGACAACAAGGGCTGGATGAAAGATGAGACAGGACAACTCTACTTGTAAAGCAGTGCAGCCTCCTAACAAGCAGTTCTCCGGTTACTCTGCTTGCAAAATATTCCTTAAAGCGCTTCACAAACTGCCTTGCTATTGGTACTGTAACCAGCTGGTAAGGATGGAGAGGATAACTGCTGACATCCAAAGGATGTTAGTAACAGGAATGACAAAAGGAGACATCATCAAGTGGAGGTGTTCAAGGCCAGGTTGATGGGGCCCTGGGCAGCCTGGTCTAGTATTAAATGTGGAGGCCTTTGGTGGGGGGTTGGAGATTCACGATCCCTGAGGTCCCTTCCAACCCTGACCATTCTGTGATCACGACGCTGCAGATAAATATGAAGCAATAGATTCAAGGTAGACAAAACAGCAGAAGTGAGGCAATGAAATCCTCTGCAGTTCCCCAGCACAATTGTTACCCAGAATTTCTTCTGACCTTCAGAGAGGTGCAGGTAGCAGGACAGAAAGTCAAACTCTCCCACAAATAGCTCTCTGAAAGCCTCACTTCAGGGCGAAGGCCATTGCAGATCCTGTTTTAACGACCTAACATCTTGCAGCTTAAGAATTCTTTGAGTACACTGTAGGGAATTTTAGAATACCCTAACTTAGAAGGAAAGACTGTCATTTCCTTTTCACTCACTGGTTGGGTAAGAATAGCTCAAGGAATGTAAATGTTTTTAAATGAAGAAAAACAAAAGCTTTATTGTCAAACCTGCAAGACAAGCCCATTACCCTTAACATCTCCCAGAGCCATTATCCAAGCCAGATAAAAATGCCTAGAAAGGCCTATTACATTTCCACTACGGAGACTGTTTCTAGGAGGATCTTTCAAACTATGTGACCTTACATTCCCCAGCCCACTCCCAAGTGGGTCTGGATACAGAAGCTATCTTTAGCAGGAGACTCCCCCCACCTGCTTAGCCCAGCAGCATGCAGGCCAGCACAGTGAGAGCAGAGAGATGCTTTTTCGCTGCCCCAGCTGCTCTGCCAGCTCCCATTTTCACAGAATGGCTCGTGTGGATTCTGCACACCGAGTTTAATACAATCAACTTCAGCAGGGAAGAAACACTGATTTAACCTCCTTGTAAACTGACAGACGTGCCAAATGAGTCATAATGCAAACTAATCATAAGGGAGACCGGAGGAAGAAGATGAGGCAAAGGGAAGCAGGCTTCAACCCATTAAAAAAAATAAATAAATAAAAAATGCAGAACTCAGGAGTGCTGACTCCCAAAACTGTTCCCACTGCTTTGTCCCTCTAAGTCACAACAGCTTGCCCCACACTACTCCCAGGAGCTGTTTATCAGCATACTTTGGTCTCAAAAAACAGAGCTTCAGCATTGCTTCTCTGTGAAACCAAGCAAGGTTCCTAGTAAGGGGACACAAAGCCTCACTGGGGAAAGCAGTGAGGCCCAGGCAGCTGGGGACTGTGCAGGATATGTGCAAGGAGCAGGGCACAGGGCCTGCCTCAGCAGCACAGGTACACTCAGCTCACAGAACTACATACCATCATGCTGGGAGAAGGTGTAGAAGCCTAGTAATGAAGTACCTGTAAGAGATCCTGCACATAATGAAATCAGCTGTTTATTGCCTCTGTCAGACTGCTATTTGTACCAAACTTTAGTAACTGATAGTGCTTTTGACTCCTGGCAGGACAAACACCTAGTTTGGAGCAGGAAGGGGAGCAGCTCCCCAAGCCCCAGCCCTCCCTGTTTTCCCTTGCTCAGAATCCTTGGTGCTCTGGAACACACCAGGATACCATTTCAAAACTAAGACATTTACACATATTTGGAGCCCCAAAAGCTCAAGCTCCCTGAAGCAACAGCACAGACAGCCAGAGATGTTTTACTTTTACATGGTGAGCATGTAACACGCCGTGCACAGGTGCTGCTGTGCTCAGATGAGCATGGGATGAGATCCGTGACAAAAGTCAACAGAAAACACCTGAACAACTGTGGCATAAGCTGATGTTGTACCAACACAGCACAGGGACAGGAATTCACAGCATGTCTTTCAAATGGGGAGATAAGTAATTTAAGTGAGTTTTCTGGGAAGGTGTGGGGAAAGAGGCGCAGCATCATTAGTACAGAACGTAACCCATCACCCAGCTACAGCAGTTTGGCATGAAGTGTCGCCAAACCCACTTCACAAGCTTCTCTTCAAAATCACATTGGTTCAGTGGTAAGCACCAATTACTGCGTTTGGAGGCACGTGTGGAGACACTCTCACACGTCACATGTCAATGTTATACACTATACAGAAGTGCTTACTTAAGGAAAAAAAGTTACTATACGCTTCAGGCCAGAAACCAGTTCCAGGGAGGCAGGCTGCCCCTCAGACTGAGCAGAACAGAGAATTTGGTCCTCTGACATAAGCAGGGTCTGCAAGCGTGCTCCCTGCAGCATTGCCAATGAGTATATCAAGCTGCCAGCATTCTCATTACTTCCATCACCATCATGAGGTAAGTTACTCAGTCTTAACAGTGGTCCAGCAAGGGCCGAACTACACATAACTGATTTAAGCATGACCACGCCACAGAAAGAATTACAGATCTCACAGAAAGTGAGAGTGAGAACAAGGCACGAGGCATTAGCTGCTAACAGGTAACTACAACAAAAGAATTTGCTTTTAACCAGCCCTATTTTGAAGCACAGCAAAAGTTTTCCCCTGCAGCCCCACAATTCACAAGTACTGAAGTATAATCACATTATCGCTATTTTGTTATTTGTTTGTTTTAATTATATAAAATATTATTTTCACGTGCATGCATCCTTTAAGAATTCAGATGCCTTATTTGGGAAATAAAGAGGTTTCTTTAAACAGCTTGGTAATAGTGGGCATTCCCACAAAGGGAAGCAGGACCCAGGCCAAGCACCAGCACAGCCTCCTGCCACCCTGACTTCTTGCTGCTCTTGAACTCCAGATAAATTCAGAAATCTCTACTGTGGGAGACATACCAAACACTACGCAGTACTGAAGAATTACAATCAGGAGACCTGTAGCTGGTACATAACACAGTCAGATGCAGCACTTCTTCAATATTATAGTGGGGAAAGCAGAACAGCCAGAATATTTTGGCAGAAGCAAGAGGCTCAGAGGCAGCTGGAACACAGCATGGTGCTCAGAGCCAAGTACACATCCTGTCACACCTTGCTTCAGGACACCTGAAGGCACCCAAGGACTGGAACTGCACACCTCTCTCCTCTGCCTCTAGCAATAATTAAACTGCTTTTCTCCAGCAATATTTAAAATACATAAGCCACGCGTTGCATTGCTCTTTCACAACCAAGTGATGGTCAGAGGGAAAAAAAAGAGAGGAAAAGAAAAATAAAGAGTCAGTTCCTGAAAGAATCCTGTAATCCTGAAAGCTGAACTACGCAGCCTTCTTGGGAAACGCACTCACCAGCCTTTGACAGCCTATCAAATGCACTTGATGCACTTTCGAGGTCTCTGGAAAGCACGTGGAGTGCTGGAGCACCCAGCACAACGCCATCCCTTGGTGCAGGAGGACTGGCAGCCCGCTGCCCCTGCTGAGCACCAAGACCCATCGCATGGCAACAGTGCAGCTCACTGCTTCCCCGGTGTCGTCTCATGTGCAGGAACAGGACTGGGGCAAGCATTACTGCATTTGAAACCCTTAAGATTCAACTGTTTCTCTTTCTTTTCCACTTATACAAGATGCCTAAATGCTGTTGAATATGCAATATGCTGAACACTGTATTACTGTAAAATATCAAAATGCGAAGGGAAAAAAATAAAAACACTTGAAAACAGATTTCAAAATCCTTAAATTATTCATGGTTGCAACAGAAGCAGGCAGAAAGTATCATTACACCCATGGTAGCAGCGTTCCTACTTATTTATGTAACATCGAGAGCCAAAACAAACATATTAGTACATTTTTGACTATGTAAAATATCAGGCTGAAAAAAAGAAATCATGAAACATACTGCTCTGTTCAGTAACACTTGCACACAATGACACTTCCTTCTGTAGAAGGAGAATCTTTGTCCAGCAGTCCAACAATTCTTCATGCACACGGACCCACTCACTGCAGCAGCACTACTGACGTGGGTAGGAATTTGCAGGACTCTACTTGCTAACACAGTTGTCATCAGGGCTTATACTTTACGACAACGCCAAAATAATGGTTTAGGTGTAAGCATGTTCTACCACACCTACCTACAGCAGCTTTAATTCCCCTCTCAACTGTAAGGAGTCCCCCCTAAATCATAAACACAACGTCATTCTACAACAACAAACCCTGTATTTCACAGTATCATAGAATGGCCTGGGTTGAAAAGGACCACAACAATCATCCAGTTTCAATCCTCCTGCTATGTGCAGGATCGCCAACCACCAGACCAGGCTGCCCAGAGCCACAGAGTATTTGCTGCACAAAGTTTTAAATACATGATTCTACTTCAAAAGTCTGCTTTTACACTTGTTTATTTGCTTTCAGCACAATCCCTGGGTCGGCAGATTTCCATCAAATTACTGAATTAATCCCTGTGAGCTGTAACACACGTATACAAGCACCATCCATCATTAAAAAGCCACATAAAGCTAATGGAAAGGTAAGCCTGAATATTAAGAGAGTCTGGAATAAGTCACAAGCATACCTGTAGCACTTAGGCAGTAAGAACAAGCTTTAATTTCTTAATGCAGAAATTAAAAGCAAGCCAACAACTTCCTTGCCTACTAAAATCTAAGCAGCTCACCCACAGTTAACATCCGAGTCTCCTGATTTGACATCTCCTGATAAGTGGTCTTCATATATAAATAATCAGTGCAGTTAATGAAAACTTGTGTCTTGGTGAAAAGACACTGCTCAGTTTCTGGATAAGACGGAGTAAGCCAATCCAGCTCTGAGCTCCCACACTCCGGTTTTCATTTAATGTTTCAGGGATTTCCTCTGTGTGGTTTTCTCTGCAGAGCAGAACTCAACTGCTGCAGAAGCCACACGGGCTATTTACGTGCAGAAGAATTTGGGACTCATGCTTACAGTGCTTCACTTTCGCTGTGTTTTGGACACACAGCCTGGATGTCATTTTGAACATAAGCACAGCCCTAAACACCAGGAAAAGAATTATTTAATGACTTGAGCTGATAGACATATGGATAGGGTTGGAATTCGATGATCCCTGAGGTCCAATCCAAGCTTTCTATATCCCAAACCAGCCCTTCTACGAGCTTGTATTGAGGGATGCAGGGATTCCTCACTGGATTAGTCAACATCATTGGGGTCTCCGCACTGACAGCATTAAGCCTTTAAACGCTTTCCTTCTTTCAGAGAGCCTCAACCAAACCAAAACACACCATTCCGAACCGAAAGCTGGAGCGCTCAATTATGCCGGGAGTGAAAGAGGAACCTTACTCAGGGAGTGAAAGAGGAACAGGCAATCGCGCTTCTGAAATCCGCCCCGGCTTCGGGGTTCGGTATCAGGCCCGCCCTGTGCCGGCACAGCCCGTCCCGGAGCACGGCGGTACTGAGGCAGCCGAGAGAACCTGGGCAGTCTCGAGGGCCGCTCCGCTCGCTGACAACTGCGGCACCCGGGGACAGCCGGCACACAGCGCCGCTGCACAGCCAGCTCCCCGCCGCGCCGCACGCGTTCGCCGCCCGTAAGCCCTCGGACGAGCGGCAGGCAGCGCTCCGCGGGAGGCGCGAGGAGCCGCGCCCCGCCGTCGGGCAGCACGCATCGCAGCGGCGCTCCCCTCGGAAACGCACACCCAACCGACGCGCTGACAGATGCTCCTCTGCAATTCCACCTCCTTCCCGCTGCTGCTTGTTTAATTATTTCTTAATTTGGGATCCAACTCACGCACTCCTCGAACCCGCGGACACCGGAGAACCCCGATCGAGGGTTCCACGCACTTACGTAACGCCCGAGGCTGGCAGCGGCAGGGCTTTTGAGCCCCGTTAAAGCCCAACTGTTCTCGGACTGGACAAACGTGCGCCCGCCGCCGCCCCTTCGCTTCCCGACAGCCGCCCGCTCCCCCCGCAGCGCCTCCCGGCGAGCAGCGGCAGCTCCCGACTCCGCGCCGCGCCCCCTCCCGCGGGGCAGCTCCCCGCCCGCAGCCCCCGGCTCCCAACATGGCCGCGGCAGAGCGGCCGGAGCCCCAACGGGGACGCGCTCCGTCAGAAAAGTTTCTTTCTCTGCCTCCCCGTCCCGCTCCGGCGGCCTGAACGCGAGCGGAAAGCCGCCCGTTTCGCGCTGCCCTCACCGCGCTACTCGCCCGGCGCTCCGCACTCCGGCAGCCGCCCCAACCCCGCCGCGCTCTCCCCGCTCGGCCGCGGTCATGCACCCGCCGGGGCCGGGCTCCGGGACACCGCCCGCGTGGGGCGGGACCGCCGCCATCTTGGGCGGAGCCAGGCGGGCGGGAAGCGCTGAGGGGCGGCGGGGCGCTGGCGGCGCGCGGAGAGGGATTCTCGGTGTTCGGAAACATCGCCTCGGTTTGGGGATTTGTTCGAAAACGCCTTTCCATTCTTTGCACGCCATCCAAAGTCAGCTGTCTGTCGCTTCAAACACCGGTTTCTTGAAGCGAACGAAAAGGACTGTCATGTTCTTTTTTTAAATCAATCTCTGTGTAAACGTTTTGTAGCACACAGAAGGCAGTCACTGACTTGTTTGAGTTTGAATAGCTGCCAGTCAGCTTGGAGAAACACGCCCCGGTCTGATAGTACAAACTGTACCAGAAACGCCGTAGAACTCATAAATACAGAGAGGCAGTAGCACAACTCCAACACTTGGGCATTAATCTGGCCCTCTGTAGAGGAAAGACTCAGGGCCTGCTGTGACATCGCTCCAGTGCAATGCCCGTGCTTTGAAAACCAGCCTAAGGGTCTGCTTGAGGAAAGTCTCACTTACAGGAAACACTGTGGGTTTCGCTTTCCCCACTTCACACTGCAGCCAATTGTTGGGCAACAAGGCAGGATGACAGTTTTTCCCCATTTTCTAAAGGGAAAAAAAAAAATGGTTAGAAAGTGGGGCTTTCCTGTGGTAGCAACAAACCATTGAAATTTCCTAATTTCAACTGAATTTGTAAAACTGGGACTTTTCTCTGCTATTACTTCCTCACCGCCATTTGGAATTTGTTCATTTTGATACAGTCAAAAAAATAGAAGGGAAAATAATAATTTTTTAAAAGTCACGTAATGCCCCAAACAGATTTGCACATTCTTGGATCTTAGGAGCGTAAGGAGTCCTGTTTGGCACCCGTTAACTTCACCCTGTCCCCAGCAGTGACTGCTAGTGGAGACTGAGGAAAAACACATAAAAATAGAGCAATTTCCTATTTATCTCATGAACTGAGCTTCTAAGAGGGTTTTTTTTTTTTTTTTTTGAGGTGTGGACCTCAGTGTTAAAGAGGCTGCTGTTAATGCACTCCTCTAAGAGACACCAACTGATAATATTTCACACAGGATCACAGGGGTTGGAAGGGACCTCTGGAGCTCATCTAGTCCAACCTCCTGCTAAAGCAGGTTCCCTACAGCAGCTCACACAGGGAGGCATCCAGATTGGTTCTTAGTATCTCTAGAGGAGACTCCATAATTTCTTTGGGCTCTCTCACCCTCATGTTTATCTAATTTATTTAATTCCTTTTTTTCACCTTCATAACATCACATGCAAATGTAATTATTCTTTTAAAATTCATTATTTGATGATAGAAGGATTCCATTCAAAATAAAATACATATTATCTAGGAAACATATGCTACTATAATTTTGCTCCCATCTACTTCTGTTCATTCTGTAACAGCCGGCAGTGTTTGTATTGTGAAAACTACCACACTGCTTGCTAACCTTTGATCAGTACTTCATGGCAAACTCACCACGGCCAATTAATGGGCTGACCAGAGCCAGGGATGAACCACGGAAACCTGTGTTAATCAGTGCTGAACACCTTGATCCTCTGAAGATTCAGGTCAGCAAGCATTCTAACTCAGTCAGGTCAAGGTGGGATTAGAATTATACTCTTGCCATTAAAGAAAAAAAAAAGTTCATTGTAAAATAACCACAGGAAATACCTGAGTGATAAATAAGGATGCTCAAACTATTTTAATGGAGCTGTATTTAACATAAAGTTGATAAACAGTGGTTATTTTTTGCATGTAACATTAATGAGAAGAGGCATTTAAAAGAAAATCTGATCTACTTGGATACAATTCTTCTTATACATTCCATCTTTTAAATAAAAGCATGTACATGAATGTATGGGCTCTCTTTTTTCCTGTGAAAAGACACAACTTTCATCTCTTTCGTATGATAAAAAGACCAGTAAAACATGACCATCTGTAATTTTCGATAATTGTAAAATAATTTCTGTGAGGTCACATTAATCACATGGATTTTTCTACATTATAAATCTTCAAGTTTTTTTTCCAAAGCTCTGAGAGTTACATAAGCTACCGTTGCTCAGTGAAGACCTTGTGCCAGTGTATTACTGTGAGAGCCAGTATCTTTATGTGTACAACAGAAACTAAACTTCAGGAATCAAATTCAAGACCTCAGACTGATTCCCAACTTCCCTGTTAAAATTGCTTAAACATGTTTATACATGTAGACCCTAGTCATGGACTATAGCTCAGAAGGTATTTGTAATTTTTGTCTCAGGTTTTTGGTTGAGCTACTGCCATTTATAAACATTACAAGACTTTAACACCTTAGCCTACCCTAAAAGCCAAAAATCGCAAACTGATCTGTTATTTCTCAGCTGAGATCAAGATACACTCAATGCAGGATTCTTCCTTCTTCTCCTGTTGTACTTACCACACAGATGAGACACAGCAAACACTATTTGGCACCAAATCTTAACAAATAACACGAAGGCTCGAGCCATGTTCGTCTTCTGATGTATTGTCTTTCCGGCACTGTTAACAGGAAAGGATCACTGTTTTTGAAAGAATAGTTTCTCACCATTGCTAACCATCTGTATATTCAAAATCTCTTTAGAACCTGAGGACAACTTCCTATCAGCCAAGGGAAAATCCACCATCTGTGCTGCATTTTCGTATGCTGAACAGTCCGTCATAATCAAGAGAACGCCCTCATGTTGAAGGTACGAAAAAATTTGGCAGAGAAGTAGCAATAACAAGCAAGGCCTTTCTCTAAAAATAATATTTATAATAGAAAATAATGTAAACAAAGAACAACCTTTCATTCATTTAGTGTTCATCCCATCTCTTCCGAACAGCGTTCTTTTTCCTCAGTTTACATAGCCAAAGTGCTAGCCAACAGCCTGAGAAGGAAGGGCTCAGGAGCTGAATCAGAAATAACTCTTTGTTTCCTAAGGATCAGCATGTCTCACTGTGACTCTTCAAATATTCACGTTATTCCTGGTGTCCACTTTCATTAGCTAACCCATAATGACTGATTCTAAACTTGCTCTGTTGAAATCAGAATATGATTCTTCATCATTAATTTCTTCCAAGAAATTAATCTGATAAGATAGATTTCTTAAGCAGAAAGCTTCACTGGTCCTGAGTTTTGTACTTTCTGGCTTTCCAAGTCTCCTATAAAAGCAGTGTTTTTACAGTTCAATGTGTATTGTTTTACTAAAAGCTTAAACTATATGATTTGTAAATATACAAATCATATAAATTTGTCAGGAGTCTGGCATTATGAAGCATTCTGCAAAACACTGAAGGAATCTGGTCCCATGTGTTTGTTTCTGAATAAACCATATGCTGAAATCTGGAACTCCATCCTTAAAGTGTTCTGTTCAGGGCTATGGTTTAAGAGGATGAACACTTCTTCGTGTTTCATTTGGACAGAGATGGGCAATAACTCAATTAAAAAAGTGTAGATGGCCTGTAGGGTGCTTTTACATCTCCTGACATTAGAAGACAACAAACAGATGTATTTGCTGTATTTGAACTTTTGGGGGTTTTGAGCAATGATAGCAATGTCTGACTGTGGGTTGGCAGGAAAGGATTTTCAGACCTTTATCCCTCCAGCAACGATTTGCAGTAATGTTTTCCAGCAGACTGAGATCCAGATCTCAGAAGCACATAAACACCCAACTCCCAGTCTCAGAACAGGACACAAGAGCTCCATGCTCTCCTTTCAGAAGTGGCGAATCCAACCACCAGCCCTGTACGCTCATCTCCCTCTTTCCAAATGAGCTGCAAATCCTGTGTTGCACTGTGGAGTAACACCAGTACAAAAAGCTATCATGCTTTTTGAGAGGCCTATTTACATTGCCAACAGCTTCATACTAGCTGTCTCCTGGCAGATATGGCATCCTCTGGCATAGTGAGGGCTTGAAAGGGCTCCAAGCTAGGAGGGAAACTGATGGGGATCTTTGCTGCTGAAATGCCTCTGAAGGAGCGTAGCCACAGCTGTGCGCTGTGCTCTTAGGTCCTCAGTAGTAGTATGCCTTATATCCAGATCCTGCATGACGTGCTAATGAGATAAACAGTGTACTACTGAGACTGGGACAGCTCTGAGCCCACCCAGAGACACAGCTCCAGGCACCTTCACAGACAGGGTCTGCAAAGATTAGCAGCAGCTGTTATGCAGCAGATATTTGCATTGTGGTTTCAGATATATGGGGTGAATTGCTGCTCTGCCGTGCTCTAGTTGCTCGTGTCCTTCACCTGCACTACACAAAAAGCTGTATTATTTGCATGCAGGCAGACCTCACAAAACTTTCACAGCTACGGTTCAGATCTCTAATTTCTGAAAATTGCAGCCATTATTAAACCCCTTACACACCGCCACATGAGCTCAGCTCCCCTAAAGGGGCTTTTGCACATTTGTTTCTTTGAAGCTGGAGTGAAAATAACTGAGGAGGCTGATTGAGGCTGGGAATCTCGCAGACTTGTGCAGAGTGAAAATATCAGCTCACCTTTACTGCAGCTGTTTTGGTCAGGAGGGACACTGGACCTCTAAACCAGAATGCCATACATGAGCACTTTGAAGGAACGAGGTCCTTGTGACACTGGAGAAGCCTGACAGTGACAGCTCAACTGTTCTTCCCTCCCCCTCATTTAATTTTATGCTTATTTAAGCATGGCAATCTAAATAGCCACGGATGCCCTAAACCCCAGTGTTCTGCTCTGCCTGGGGTAACTAAAGAAGGTGTGAAATTACAAAATCTAAGCTTTCACGCTTCAGCCTTAACTGATTACATGCAGTAATAAGTCAAGAAACAGCATATAAACACACTCTGGTAAAACTAAATACGTGCTCTGAATTTTTAACAGTTTGGAGGAGTTTGTTTTGTTTTGTTTCTTAAACTACAAACTCAATGAAGTCCAAACAATCCCCCCACCCTGGCCCCAACATTTTGGCTTTGATTCCCCAGAGTACTGTGATGCTAATTTAATACAAGGACAACTCAATTAGAGCAAAAGTAAAGAAAATGTAAAGTCTGAACAGCCTGAATAGGAAAGAGTTGTGCTCAGCATAGGACACACAGGGTAAAATCATCCTTAGCTCAGCCTGCAGTACACAGACAGCTGCTCCTAGACCTTACAGCACATTCATTACACATGAGCAGCTACCATTTACAAGTTGCTTTCTGCTGCCAACTTGCAAAAGAAAGATCTTACAGCACTTATTATTTCACAATTTAAAGTTTCACAACTGACAGCCACATTGTTAAAAAATCTGCACTTAGAGCAAGATTCACAAAAGCTGAAAAAAGGTGGAAATGCTTGGGAAAGGACAGGTGTAAATTTTAGGAACACACAACTGCCATCAGGAAATGGAATTCTGAGAACATTCAGCATAATGCTTTTTTGTAGTTCAGGTCTTAACCTGGCATGACAACAATATGAAAACAAAATCCTCACTATTTTGGCACAGATTGCTCATAGTCATCTAATTGGCTCCTGTGGCACCAGAGAGGATCACAACAAGATGCAAATATTCACACGCAAAGTTCTGAATGTCTGAGTGAAGTGGGTGCAGTCCGGTGGATGTAAATCTCAATTGTGATGAGATTTTAGCATTTTTCCCTGAAATCTTTTGTTCTTTACTCAGGTTAAGGTGGAAACAAACTCAACTGCAAACTCGAGATCATCGGTCAAGTGATATCTGATGTCAATTTGTTTGTTCAGAACTTTTGACTGCATAGTTTTTACACGTTGCAGATAAGATGCAATCTGTTACAAGAACAGTACAATTACATTTTACAATCTTAAACCTGCAAGTCTAAGGAAAGAGACTCTGGAACACTCCAGTAAGCTACTTTGAAAAGAAAGATGAAAACAAAATTCAGTGCTTAACCGAGAGAAAACAGGACCTTAATGGTCAAATAGATGCGCAAGGCGTCACGTAAAGCTAGAGGAGTACACCAGCAGCTGGACTGCTATTTTACACGAGCTAAATTAATTACACATTATTTAATTAGGCACGGAAATTATTTTCAGGCATGTAATTAGCAGCTAGCAACATGCTAGTTTTCTTCTGATATGAATGACTAGTAGATTAACACCACTGTAAGAAGATATTTTGTCAGATCTAACAAAAAAAGCAGAAGTAAGAGGATGTTTTTGTAGGATGCCAAATTACAAACTATCAGAACTGACAAGCAGAGTTTCTCCTAAGGCACCAATTAATAGGAAGAAATAAAAAGGGATAGCACTTAGTGAAAGCACGCATACTACAGCTACCTTGTTCGACAGGTGTTCAACGCTCCCACTCACAGCTCAGTTTCTAAGGGCCAAATTTGGAACGACCATCCAGAAAAGAAAACTGTTCCTTGAAGGATACAAATGAGATCGGCCGCTTATTCAGGTCAGTCTCCTATCACTTGCATTTCAAACTATTTTACTTTCTCAAGTCACAACTCTCTTGTGATGAAATCATAACTTGAATTCCGTTACTCCATATCTTGTTTACTAATTCCCTGATAAGCTCCTCTCACCACACTTACCATTCAGTGCATCACACAGTCTCTTTTCCACATTACAACCAATCAGTTCTTCCACTGCTTCCTTTGTAAGTGCCCTGTCAAGATTTGTTCCACTTCAACACCAAAGCAAAGCACTGGCCTTGTGGCTTGGAAGCAAGATATCACTGTAGCAACTCAATGTACTTGTTATACTGCATGTTTTTTCTTCTTTTCCTCCTCCTCCATAGATGTTGAGTTACTGTACCAAGTTCCTGCCAAAAGTTAACTTTACAGGAGAGCGATTCCTTTTGAAAGGAAAGACAGGGCTGCCTCTTTTGTCCTGACTCAGCATGCTGGGAACAAAATGAGGACCAACTGCAGAAAGAGACATTTGTAATGCCTTCTCCAGAACATAAACAGAGTGAATGTGCAGCTGGCCTGCTAGTAGCAACAGAGCCTAAGCCTTTGCTCTTAATTTGGCAGAAAGGGCTGTGGTGCCTGCAATGGGAGAGAGGATTTTCTTTTCGCCACACCCCTTTGCCCAATTCAAGAACACCAATGCTAAGATACAGCAGCTGAGTTGAGGACAGAACCAATTAAAATTTTACTTTCAGAAAATATCCAGAGGACTCTTGATGCAGTATATGCAGACTTTTATAGGTTCATCTCAACCGTGACCATTACACTTCTAATACAGAAAGCAAGACCATGAGCTGAACAAATTCAAAGAGAAATGTTTTACTGAGGCATAGGAAAATACAGAATTAACTAAGATCTACATCACAAACCAACTTCAAACATATATAACAAAACCACTGAATGAAGGACTTAACACTGGGTTCCTGAGACTTCCACCACGCTTGCAGATTCTGTGGTTAAAAAAGCCACCAATCTTCTCAGAAACGTGCTGTGCAGCATTGTACACCAAAATACAGGATGCTGTTATACAACCAAGCATCTGGAGAGATTAATTCTGATGAAAAAAATCTCTAGGATAAAAGCTATTTAATAGAATGAGGATGATGGCAGAGGAGACTGCTGGATTTGTGCAACTGAATCAAGCTAGATGTTAGGAAGTATTATTTTGCTAAAAAACAAGTATTTTGCACTTAAAGTTTGATCTTAAGAGATGCTGAGTACAAAGCTCCCCACCAAAAAAACAGAGCAGTACATTTGCAAAGAGGGAGGACTAAAATGACCCAGCACCATCCAAGAATGCATCTCTTAATAGTATTAAAGAGAAAGAATTCAGTGAAGTTACATTGGAGGGTGTCCTAAGAGATACAGTGAATGTGAATAAAGGGGCTCTCAGACCCCCATGGCAGTGACAGCTGTGGCCGGTAACAGAGAGAGCAGGAGGAAGACAATGCCAAGCTCAGAGCACAGCGAAAGTGCTTGGCTGAGTTAGAAATAATAACCATGTAAGAGTTCTATCTGTTGGAAAGCCATTCTCCTACTACTCAGAGTCACTTCAGGTTGGATATTAGGAAAAACTTCTTTACAGAAAGGTTGTTAAGCACTGCAATAGGCTCCCCAGGGAGGTGGTTGAGCTGCCATCCCTGAATGCGCTTCAAATCTGCCTGGATGTGGTGCTCAGGGACAAGATTTAGCAGAGGGCTGATAGTTAGGGTAGTATGGTCAGGTTGTGGTTGGACTTGATGATCTTCAAGGTCTTTTCCAACCTGGAGCTTTTCTAGGATTCTAAAGCTCAACTTCAACATTTAGTTAAATAATTTCTCTACTACAGGTCTAATTTTATCATTTTGAAATGCTACATAAACACTAGGTAATTAAGGAAGCTGAAGCTTTTCCTGACAGTTTTCTTACATCCAAATATATGCAGTCATTCTTTTAGCTATGAGGCATCATAGCACAAAAAGTTTGCACTTTGCCCTAAACAGAATTGCTTAATTGATACACAATGTATTTGCTGAAATGACTTTACTGCTTTGGAGTACAAAGGTTTTTTTGGGAGTTGGTTTTGGATTTTTGTCACTAAGGTATAAAGCCTTACAAGTATCCATTAGCACAGAATTTGTCCGAGAAGAACTCTACCACACTACTGTTATTACAAAAAAAGAGACAAGGAAAGTAATCTCAGACAAGGACAGATGACTTGGCAGATGTGTGAAGCAGAGTTATCAGCCTAGTATTCCAAGAACAAATTTCACTACTGCCAGCAAGCTGACAGCTACAGTTCGTGCACATCCGCTACTTCCCATGAACAGCAGTTTGTACAGTTTGCAGAAGTGTGAAGGCAGACACTTCACAATTCTACCAAGTCATTAAAGAGAGGAAAAAAAAAGCAGCAATCCAAACTTCATGCTAAGAAAATTTTAATATGTTTTTTTCCAAGTTCTAATATATAAATACAACGGTAATAATGTATTCCTCTTTTGTAAGCTCGGGTGAAATATATTGAAGTCCACTTTCCGTATGTTATATAAATAATCATCTAAAGCAACCTAGAAAAGAAAAGAAAAAAAGGCTTAGTCCGTGTGGTGCACGCAGCTAATTGGGCATTAAATTTAAAGTGATACATGCAACCAGATTAGGGATTCAAGAAGGCTTGACAGTATGTCTGTTTCAGCATGTGTAGTGTAGCCATCACATTCGAAGAAAACACAAAAAACAACTTTTGAGAAGACAAGCATTACCTTTCACTAGACAAGATTTTGGCCCCTTACATTAGAAAGATTGTCTAAGAGTACAGACAGCACTAGAGAAATTCTGTAGTTAAAAGAGTAAAAGTTTTGCTCAAATTACAAGGTTCCACAGTAGTATCTACATAAAGTCTTGAATAAGTTTCAGGTATTACGCTTTCCTGTGAACGTATAAAGTATTAGTTAACAATTTTAATTAATTAGTTTAAGCTTCATTTGAGCCTCTACTTTTCACAAACGTATCAGCACAAAAGCAAGGTCATCATTTCAACACTGCATGATATCACACCCACCGTATGGTAGAAAGCAGGATATGCCTTCACAGGAACCTTCTTACTGAAAGATCTAGCCTGAAAGTAAATGGGATAAGATGGAAAGGAACTTAAAAAAAAAAAAAAAAAAAAAAAAAAGTACTTATCAGAAGAGTTTAATGTTTCAGACTAAATATAAAGTCCTATATATAATGCTTAGAGCCAACAAAATGTGCTGTTCTCTGACATACAGAAACTACTGTGGGTAAACCAGCACCATCCCTCAATGTACACAAAGTAATTATGCAAAAAAGTGTACTACGTTGGGAGATCCTTCCTAGAATTCTTTAACCTTCTGACAACCTTACAGCTTGCATAATAATATAACAATGTAAATTAGCATCCCTCGGTTCCTGCAAAGTTCCAAGTTGCATCTGTTTTAATAAATATGGCATCATCTTTATTAAAATATGGCACTATATCAAATAGTTCTTTGCATCCCAAGAGACAGAACCGATGGACCAGAAATGCATTTCTCTGAGTGGATCTTTTTGGGTCAGTCTTACCATCAGTTCCAGAAGTCCAATTATGCTCTACGTTCATGAGACTCTGCAAGTATCTCAGTGCCTCAGGCCCTCAGTGTCTGTGTGCAAACACTGCACACTAAATCACGGCTGAATCAACTCCACAGTTTAAATGCACATGCAAGTCAGCTACAGCAAATCTTCCTGTAGGGCTTAATTATAAATATAGAATCCCTCCTTGTTTCATCTCTTCTTACATGCTAAAACAACAAGCAAACAAAAATACTCTTCACAAATACTGGTGAGCATTTATGAGTCTCTGTTAGTTTTCCATGGTTCCTCCCATATAACTGAGAAAACATGGCTAAAACTTTAGGAGGGAAAAATACTGAATCTTTTCAGATGGCAAATTATTTTAAAAATCTAAGATGAAATTAACGTGCATACGTGTAAAAGGAAACTTACCTTCTCTGATCTAGCTTACTATTGCTATTTGTAAGAGCAAAGGAAAAAAGTAATCTTGCTTGTCTTAACTCAGAATGGGTCTGCATGACTGCCATTTAGAAAGCATCTTATCTTCCCTGGCAAACTGATGTGCCATAATTGAGATAAAGGCAAAAGGCCAAAAGGAGTCCTCTTGGGAAAATGCAGAAGATAGTACTGAAGAGAAAGATGGGGAACAAGTGAAGACTGCTGACACATTTCAAAGGGCTGTGTGGGACTGACACAGCACCTTCATCATATGCTTTTATTCTGATAAAACACAACGTTCCTAAAGAAAACCACAACCTTCGTTGTCTTACTTTGCCCTCTGCTGGTCAGCGGTATCAACAGCATCAAAAAGAGCTGACCATGCTTCAGAAACTTCTCTCACAAGATTAAGTGCCACTTTACTACAATATATTTCACATAATATCCCTGAGATTTATTTAGCGTTTTCAGATTGTTCCTTCTGACTGTGAAATAGGCATAACAACTGTTATCCTTATCCTCCAAAGCACGTGTGGCTCATGTAAGTCCTGTGACTGTTAAAACCTCTGCAGGTTTAAACTTCACCACTCCCTGTAACTCCAAGTCAGAGGGCGAGTGGCTGATAACATGCTTAAGCAAAACAAAATGGCAATTTTATACAGGAGAACTGGTGCATTTAAAGGCACTAAGTCACTACATCTACCTGAAGTCTTGAGATATCATCCATTAGGGAAAAAGCATCTGTATCTTACACAAAGACTCTCTGATGATTAAGGAGGCTAATACCCTATTATACTGCCAATTTCAAGCGGTTTGAACACTTCAGAAACTCTCTACTGCCCGTTATTCTTCACGGATGATGATGGAGTTTGGTAGTGTGTATTAAGAGATCTTTTTAAATTAAGATTACTGAATAATATGCTAGCGTTGCTCCAACTTGGCTTCCTTCTGTTCATGTTTTCTGCACAGCCTCCAATGATGTAATCACATCCACAGAGCCCTCCTTGCATAACATGGGCAAGGAATGGGGTAGGGAGGAAAAGGAGTAAGGTTCTGACTGCTCACTTCAGCAGCAGTTTGACATGGAGGGATGGGGGACCATCACAGTGAGAATGGTCACACAGTCACATTATTTGAAAAGCTCTGAAGAGGTGAATTTTCTTTGCTTCTTTCCCAAAGCTTTTGTGCAATATCAGCAACAAAATTTTAAACAGCTGCACAATAAATGCACACTGCTCGTTTTTTCTACACCTGCTGTCACTGATTTGAGGCATTGCAGGCCAAACTCTTAGCATTTTTGTAATGACAACTGCAACCCAACAGGTTTCAGGCCCTGTACACTGCAGGTGGTACAGTAGGGAAAAAAGAAGAAAAAAAAAGAAAAAAGAGGTTTCTGCTTGAACACTGATGTGGGCAGTTTTGACCTTCCATTTTCTTTGCCTCTTTTTCAAACTTTTCAATTAACAGCTTCCTTGGGAACAGGACAACAAAAGCTGAGACATCAGGTGAAACAGCATGAAGACAAACACATCTAATACAGGTTATAAATAGTCTGTATTAAAAATAAAGCCTGAAGCTACATATTTTTGACCCCTAAAAATTAATCAGCTAACCAACAACACAAAGAACAAACCAGGGATGCCTTATTTTACCTTCAGAAAAATGAAAATTAAGAAGGGCTCTCCTGCCTATATTGCAGAAGATACTTTGTGATTGGCCAACATTGTAATTGAGGATTATATTTGTGATGCAAATGCAGAGAACTTCAACATTTCCTTACTTTGAAGCAGTATCTTTTCAGACTCCTTGTGTTTGATGCGATACTTGAAGTACATGTGTACACGTACTGCTGACAAAGAAAACTCTTTGCAGTGCTTCCTGCAAGTTTTATTTTCCAGATAAAGGCAGACTAACAGTGCACTGCTGATGAAGCATTCTTTTGCTTTTTGCATCAGGTTCTGAGTGCAGCTAAAGTAACAGCAATTATTATTTAAAAAAAAAAGAAAAAAAAAAAAGACTATGCAGGTCTTCAGAATTCATTATCTACTGCTCCAAGCAAGAAGCACCCTTCCTAATGCACCTGGCTATGAGCCTAAAAAGAAATAAACAGAATACACATTTCCCAACACAGTTCTGTGCACGTCTGGTCACACTGAGAAATGAAACCCCCTCTCCCAAATACTAACCCAGCAGTCAGAGCCAAAATGTCACAGCTCTCCCGCTGTGCTGTGAGGTACCATATGTGCAAGTCCTTCCTATGGTGCTGATACCATTCTGGCTCGTTCTTGCACTTACAATAGTCTGCTCAAAGTTTCTCTCCCAGTAATAAGGCTGTTAGGCAGTACTTATATACATGCAACTGCACCTGGCTGTGAGAAAACTGCCTCCTGTACCTACAGATA
The DNA here is from genome assembly GCF_019232065.1 of Centrocercus urophasianus. Taxonomy (NCBI): domain Eukaryota; kingdom Metazoa; phylum Chordata; class Aves; order Galliformes; family Phasianidae; genus Centrocercus; species Centrocercus urophasianus. Next base: position 21,602,237 of record NW_024884253.1, read on the forward strand.
AATATAATATCCTTACAGAAGTAGCTGTAAAATACTTAAAGGTTTGAAACTTCTCTCAAAGTAATTTAGGTTAAAATATCTGAAGACTTCTAACAATACATTCACAGTGCTTTGCAAAGGACAGCATCAACTATGTTTTTCAAAAGAAAGAAAAGGGGGAAGGAATCTCACGTGTTCTAGGTGAACATGGGCCTGGCTGGCAATGTCATAGATTACATCTCTCACATTTTTCTCTTGCTTGCATCTTATGAAATCCTCTTGTGAAACTCCATGCTAGACACAGGAAGGAAAAGCAAGTAGTAAAAAAAACTCTCAACAAATATCACGTTTCCATTTTAGCTTCACAAAAGATAGGAAAATTCAAAAGCCTGTCCCAGCAACCAAACTACTGACCTAAGCCTGAAAAAGCCCAAGTGTGTTCTGCTGCTGCCCCTCCCTGCAACTCCTCTAATTTTTTTTGTCACTTACTTGGAAAACAATTCAAGAGAATAAAAGAACATTTGAAACTGACCCTCTCTCTGCATGGACTTGTTCCCTAAATACACTGCGGTCAGACAGACAACCGTGTTAAGCTTTAAAGTTTTGGGAAGTTACATCAACTTAAACATACTCCAGAAAACCATAGAAAGTGCAACAAAGCCAGCAACAGTTAACACAGAAGCCATGTTTACTTCGGGATTGGCAATGCCAGATGTGCAAAATACAAACATTTTAAAAAGCATTCTCTGACTGCAGTAACCAGGAAGATAAAATACAGTACATTCAGAACTGCACCAGTTTCCTGTTCTCAACAACGTTCAGACATGAAAACTGTATAAAGTAGGCAAGTGAGCCTCCAGAAGTACAGATTCAAGTACAACCCCGCAATACTTGCCTGCAGCTGAAATGCTGACACAGAAGGGACACAAGCTGTTAGCCTGTCCCCTGATCTTTGACTACACAGTTTCACTGTACAACACCTTCCACAGCAGGGATGACTGAATTTTTAGCCTACAGACTTCTTCCTGCAGTCCCAGAAACCTGACCTACATTAGTGACTGCGCCTTTCGCAGACTACTTAAGTGACTAAACTTCAAATCAAAACTTTCAACTGTACTGAAATTACATACAGTAAAGACCAGAAGTGCCTTAAGCATCACCATAATGACATAAACTTCGCTCAAGCACAAGAATGGCATTAACATTTAAAAATACAGAGTGGAGATAAAGGAGTAACTGCTGCCATGGCTACAAATGGCTCCAAAACATTAATGAAAAAATATAAGCTTTAATTCCAGTTTACCCAAATTGCAAGAGCTACTAGGTTCCAATGCAAACTAGGTGTACAGTTCAAACTGGAGAACCATATGCCATCTCATACAGCAATATATGGAAGGTATGGTTATAGCTATCAAGTGTGTAAGGCCAAAAAAAGAAAGGAACACCAGAACATTTATAAAAAGGTAATGTAAAGAGAAACTTGAGAAGATTGGCAGAAGTCCCCAATCTGCATGAGTATTTCTACATTTTAACAGAAAAGTTCCTGAAAGATGAAATACTACCAGATTTAACAAAAGACTAGAAAATGGGGAAACAAAAAAAAAAAAACCCAACAACATTCTGATGCTTCCTGAAGCTCATTCCTCTCACTTCATATCTACAAAACCACTGGGCTGCAGCAGAAACCACACCACGAAGAAAAAAGAAAAAAAAAGCCTGCTGTTTCTGTGCTAATAAATTACAAACTCCTATCTAGTGTTGAGAGATGCAGTTAGATACAACATTGTTCAGTTCCAGGTAACTTGTTTCTCTTACCAACATACAAATGTCCATGGGCAGAAAGACCTTTCGTCTTGTACAGTGATACGGAGTAGCTCTCAAACAGGTAACGATGCCTTGTGCTTTCCCAATGTGACTGGCTGCGTGGTCAGCATGGATGTCCTTCACACCTGAAATGGCACAAACAGCAATTCTTACTGTCAGACCTCTTGAGGAGTCTTCTTCAGTCATTTTTAAGGAAAGCTAACAAGTGCACTGATGCATTACAGAGCTGCTTATGTTCATAACCTGCCTTGAGACCTCACCTCAGAGGTGCAAAGCAGTAGGGAATGCACTGATTCCTGTCCAGATGCTATCCATTGCTACACAGAGCCATTTACACTGGCATACCTTCTTTCAGGATAGCAACATTCCAAGAACAGTTTGCCCTGCCAGAGAAATCATTCAAGTGTGAGATTCCTGACCAGCATTATGCTTACAGCGCGGTTTCACCCATTAGCTGCAGCTGATTCAGCAGTGTCCCAAAGCTAAGGAGAATGGCCATATGCTTCCCCCATATGTCTGCCACCTCCCTCGTGCTGCCAGGGGTAATGAGATAGCAGCAGGGTAAACCAGTACAGCTAACTTTGGTTCCTGCCTGGCTACTAAATGAGACAAGAGGATGGTGACTGGGGTAAAGCAGCATCATCCTTCTTCATGGCAAGACCATATAATATTGGCTTATACTGATCACAGGGCTGAACCAGATAAAATGAAAATTTAAAGGAAAATAAGGAAAACTGAAATTCACGAGAGTTCTAACAGAAGCAACATTCCACAAAGACAGAAATGAGGATACCAGATCAGTGAGCCTACCTGACAGATGGAAAGGATACCAGATATAGCGGATTCATTGCCTGAGCCTTGCCTGAGTTTCAACCCTTTGGAAATAGTGTGTACAGGCAGACTATGTGGAGTTACTATGGCAATGGTGGTAGAGAGCAGACTTTGGAAGATAAGTTTATAAGTCAAAATGAGCCTGAGAAGAGAAGTAACCCAAAATCAGTAGAACGAAGCAGCACTACTACAAGAAAGATACACACCACCTGGAGATGGCAGGAGTAAAGAAGCTAAAAAAGCACGAGAAATTTAGCAAAGAAGACTTGGTCTATGTAGTATAGAAAAGACTGCTGATGAGAAATATCTAGACTATGTTCAGTTAATTTCACCATTTTTGAAAGAATACACAGGATAATTGCTTAACGTACAGCGAAGGAGATTCTTGCTAAGATATTTTGTTAAATTGTCACACTTAAGAGAAGTTAAACATGACAGGAAGCCACAGAAAATGTGGAATCCCCACTTCAGATTTCAAGAACAGGATCATCTGACTTTCAACAGAAGTGAGCCAAACATCCTTCAGTATTAAAGACATTTCTCAGCAGGAAGACGATGATATTTTCCATAGTCCTACATTTCTACAATCAAAAGCTCAAAGACATTTGCAAGATTTCACTGAATCCCTACTGAGAAAGCAAATATTAGATGTTAAGATGTGGGTTCTTCATTTCCTCCTGAAAAGAATGTGCTCTTTCTACTACTCTTTTTTCCGTTCTTTCAACGTCAGCTTTGACATCCCATCAGATGACTCTGATGTTGCGACTACAACATTCATGCTAAATATTATGCTACTAATAAATAAACACCAGCTTTCTCACATCTGAGCTCACACAGGCAACAGTGCCATGATGCAGTGCACAATCTCAAAGAAAATCGTCCTCTTCTTCACCTCAAGTGAGCAGTTCTTTTCCAATCTGTGAGTATTCTACTACGCAACATTAGCTTTAAACCACAAGGATCATATTGTCTTCGTTGCCTTTTTTCCTAGCTATTCATTTATTGATAGTGAATCTGCTTTTAGGAAGGAGAGAGGATTCAAGCCCAAGTTAGCAACCAAGGGAAGCTTATAGGTTTGGAACTGGAAGTGTTTCAGAATAGCCAGTGTATATCACTGCAGTAGAGAACAATAGCTGCTGATTAACTACAGTGCTCTGTGTTCTACCAAGTGGAACAAACAGAAAACACAGTAAAGAGCTGAATTTACCACACCCCATAGTAGGGGCAAGAAGAACAGAACAGTAGAAAACTACTGTGAACTTTCCACTGAGTTATCTTCTAAGGAGTGTATGTAGTTTTAAGAGCTGCACTAAGATTCCAGGTTTATGGTTGAGCGTCCAGAAAAAAACTCATGTGAGAACTTCTACCGAAATGAAAATTGGGTGGAAAAAGAGTTGTTTTTAGGGTTATTTTTTTGTTTGTTTGTTTTTTGCAACAGTGTATGCATACCAGCATTAATGAGTCATCAACGAAATCTAAAAATGGGGAAGCACCTACCCAGCATTTCCAACATGAGGTATAAGAGAGCACTCTGAGTGTTCTCAGCATATGCTTCAAGCTCCTGGATGTTACGGTATGCTCTATCATCCAAATTCTTCTCCTGTAATTTGAACACAGAACTTCAGTAAAAAGTAAGTATAACTGCTATTCGTGCCAGCTACTTGTTCACATTAGCCTAATCCTCTATTAGCAAGAACAGGTAACATTAAGAGAGATGAAAGGAGTATATACTGATAGAAACAGGCACTGAAGCCCATAGCAACTCTGCGACTGTACAGATAAGTAGATATAACCACAACTAAGTCTTGTAACTGGAGCAATTACAACCTCTTGCAATGACAAATCAAAATTTTTCAGAAAAAAGTGATACTGCCAATAAAAACCATTTTATTGTATTCTTAACTATTGAATTGCTAATTTTAATACTTTGTTAGCATCTGAAGAATGGAAAATAAACAGGAATATATACTTTAGAACACACACACAAAACAAGACAAAATAAATCAATCCATCACACATGAGTTTCAAAGTCACATGCAAGCACTCCCCAGTACAGAATTTCTGACATTATTCTTCCTGTCCTAGTGGCTTTTGTGGCTAAAATCTACCAGTTTTAACATTTAAAACTCTCAAGTCTTTCATAGCAATGACACTGAAAGTAAGTGACCATCAATTTGCTCACAGTGTAACTTCACAAGATACCAGCTTCAGCAGCAAAGCTACTTCAAGGAATTCCTGCCCTCAGTCTTGCCCTCGTGCCCGAGTTGGTAGCAGCATCACTGTATCTGTGAAATTCTCTCTCTTTTTCTCCTCCTATAGGGTGGGTATTTTTAGATTCACATTATCTTACAGCTCGGACTTAGAGCACGCAAGGGAGAAAGACAGCAAAGTATGGCAGCAAAGTTCAGACAGGTTTCAGCCAATTTTGAGGTTTTATACCTGTGACTCTTCACAAGATAAGGCAATTTAGGGGCAAAACTGACATGGTAATATAAGAGATGAAAAAGAACACAAAGATGCCAAGAGCAGGACTGGAATGGCATGAAAAGAGGCTGTGAATGAGGTTTGCTTCTTACACAACTTCATTTCCATTTCTGTTCAAACGCAGTTTTCCAGAATTTTTAATAGTTGTACATAGAGACCTTAACATTTAATATCACCAGACAGGACTTCCCTCAGTTACAAACAGAAAGGCCAGGTGTAACTCACCACGGATTACTACTACAGGAAACTACTTTAAATCAGAAACTAAGGTCTGCAGTATAAAAATGGGAGCACAGATACATTATCAGAGCAGAGAACAAAAAAGATTCACACTCACAAGCTCTGCTTTAAATTCTGAAGGGATTCTATTACCTTTTTGGCCAAGAAGAGCAGAAATTGTAAGAATTGTAAGAAATTGTAAGAATCAAGGGAGAATTAAAAGGAAATTAAAAGTGTTCTTCGCAGGAGAAATACCATTGTCTGAAACAGATGAATTACTTATCCTTTGGTTTTACACACAAACATGAAATTATGGGGAAAAAGTCTAATATGATTGAAAAGAGAATGAGACTTTGAATGGTAAATACTTACTCTTTCATCAATGATCTTCGTGAACCACATTTTAGACAAGTTATGCCTCTTAACTGCCTGAAAATTATATTAAAAAAATGCTGTTAGTGTATAAAAAATGATGGCACTATTGCATTATGACAGCTGAAAACTATTTTTGATAGTACTTTTTCACAAGGCCTGTATTCACTGAATCAAACTGGTAAGTTAATGAAAAAAGGAGAATCTTCAAATATAAAAATTGTCTAATTGGCATTTGCTTCGACTTCATACACACAAGAAAATGAAATCTTGGATATTAATTAACTAAAAGCATTTCTGTAACAAAATACATAACTTATTGCATATTACAGTTTAGGGATACTTAAGTGGGTTTTGTTTTTTTGCTTTTATTAAAGCATTTCATATTCACACATCTTATTTTGGCTCTTAACTTGCACTTGCCTTGCTTAATACAACTCTTCAACTTCTCTTCAGTCCTCTGACTTACACCCATCCATCCATCCATGCACACACACTCCTCCAAACCTACATGGATTCTGCAGACCACACTGTCAGCAAGACTATAATCATACATATTTATATTTAAAACCAAAACTTATGGGGCAGATTTCTCAATCTTCACCCTTACAGTTCACTACCTACTTCTGTACACACATTATATTTGTAAGTATCTTTCCAAGTTTGGTAAAACTAGGTCTTATTGCTGATTCAGCTAACTGTGCTTTGGGGAAACACCAGGTGTGCAAAAAAGTGAGTTCTAAGTTACACCTACGCATCAGTTTGGCTTCTCACTTATTCATCTGAGGAGTGAGCTGGCAAATAAAGTCCCTGTAACAGTCCAAGCTCTGCTGAATTACCCTACGTGTGTGTTACATCCATTTTAAGCTACCATCATTCAACTAAGTTCTCATTTTTCAAATTCTCATTTTGCCCAGAAATAAGCAGAGGACCAGAGCTCACTTTGCATTGGTTCAAAATGGATATACATGTAAGAACAAATAGAACAAGGTTGCCACCTAAATTTATATTCAAGTTGCTAAGAGTTGAGCCATTCACAGTTCTAGAAATATTTTTACAGACTATTTATTCTTCACTAGCATGCACAATCCAGAATTGAGAATACTCTCAGAATCCAAATTTGGGTATTCTGCAATACACAAAACTTTTTGAAAAGTTTAACATAATGAATCAGTATTTCTGGAAAATCAGAACTGTCTGCATTCAAACTCAACAGTGGGAACAGAGTGTACTCAAAATATACTGTGTGAAAGGCATGCTAGTTCTGTTAACAGCTCTGCAATACCTAACAGCCCAGATGTCTTAATCTTACTTTCTCAGAACTGCAACGATACTCATAAAGATTTGCAAAGTTACACTCCTCAAATAAGTCATTCTTGGGGTATTTGCTGAAATACAGAAGCTAAATCGTATCTAGAGTGCAGAGGTCTCCAGGACAGGCTGTGCTGCAGCCCATTACAGTGCTCTGCAGCAGTCAGAGGTAGCAGAGCTCCCAGAAATACTTTCAGACCTTTTCCCAACACCTTACTTCACAACCTATTCTATTTGGATTGTCTTCTATCAGAGAAGCCACACGTAAGGTCAAGACTTACTATACAGATAGGCCAATTCTTTCTTCTACTACAAAAACAACTTCCTGTGTGAGAACAGAGCATGACTAGCACTCCTAGCTGGTGGCAAAGGCTGCAATTTATATCTGAACTATGTTTGTTGAAAGTTAATCTTTAGCCAACAAACATTTCTGCCCCACGCTGATATACACATAAGCAGCCTGAAATTAGAAGTAGTGGAAAGAATACATACAATCATATCCAAAACCAATTTGTACCTACTCTACTCAGACAATTAAAATTGAGGATGTTTTCAGAAACAAAAATAAACTTGACAAAAAAAGCAAGTTCCTCCTTGGAAAGGAGACAAGCATTTGGGGAGAAAACAATCCATTTCTGGGCAGTTTGCCATACACTGAAACAGAAAGAATAAAAAAAAAATATTCAAAGGCACAGACAGATTGACACGCAGAACTATCAATACTGCATTCTAATGTTTGTATTAAAGATGGAGCACTGGTGATATTTTAATACCCATAATTCAGCAAAAAAGGCTTGCAACATTTGCCAGTCTTCATTCTAACTGTATGGACACCTGGTTGTGGCAGTGGCACACTTTATAAGAGCTAAAGACACCCATGGATAGCTCTGCACCTCCTAAAAATGACTGACTGGAAGGTGTTCTTCCTTTATTTTACTTCCTGGCTTCACCTGTGTTTTCCCTTGCTTAAGCAAACAGTATCTTGTTTAAATCCAATTTTAACCCACGTATTGACAGAGGAACAAATGTTGACTTATGCTTTATTTCACACTTGAGGGAAGAACAACCAGGGACAGGCCACAGTTTCAGCACTTTCAACAGTCATTCAAAGAAGATTTGAAAAGAACTCATTTTTGTGCTCTCAGAGGTGCAACAGAGAACTAACGTTAAAACACTCCAGTCCCACAGGATCTGCATTGTTCCAACCCAGCATTACAGTGGGAGTCAGGGATTTTTAATGCAAAGAAAGCAAATGAATACTTGGATGAAGAGTCCATATTTGTCTGTCTGCTTTTCAACTGGTCATACAACTACCTACCTAAGGGATCTACGTTAAAAGTGTATTCAGCTATGGAGACCTAGACAAACTGCAGCTTCTCTGTCCAGGAGCCCAGAGAGCCCCAGTTTAAACACAAGATCTGATCTTACAGAACCTTTCAAAAAAGCACCTGCTGTAAGGCTTAAGACTTGATGTGACCTGTGGCCCTAAGATGACCAGCTAGCACCATACAGAGTTGCTATCTCTGAAGAAACTCAACTCAACGTGACTCTGAAAATCTGATCTACTAGCTCTGAAGTTCAACCTGCTCTAAGTAGGAACATGGTCTAGACGACGACCCGAGGCCCATGCCAATTAAATTATTCTGTGACTCTAAATCATGATCACGGAGAGATCAATTTATAACGCCTTCAGTTATCTGATGAACTTCCCAATGGCAGCTCTACTTAGAAATAAAAAATTTGTACAGAAATTTTCTTCTTCAGCCGTGACTCGAAGAGGAACAGGTCTGTGGGCGTACTTTGTGAGTAATGTTCTGGTGCTTGCTAGAATTCACATACAGATGTCTTGGTAAAAATAAACTTTTAAGTTCACAAGTACATTTCCTGTTACTCAACAGACACAAAAGGATCTGCACAGATTATCATATGAATAGAAGTCATCAAGCAACCCTTTAGCAAGCAGAGAGGCAGTATGAAGATTCTCTCTGTTACCCAGTAACTGGGTATGAAGGTCTTGGGCTTTTCCTCATACACAATTTGCTGGATTAATCCCTGTGCTTTGCCTCCTGTCTTTTTGTAAAACTTGCTCTTCAGGCAGGACCAGCACTCGCTTAGGAAAGATACATCTGACAGTGGGATTGTGTGCACACTCAGTAAGTTGCCAACAGCATCACACTGTGTGGTGAGGTCAACATACTGGAGGGAAGTGACAATCCAGGATGACCTCAACAGACTCAAGAGATGGACCCATGCGAACCTCATGGAGTTCAGAAGGGCCAAATGATAGGCCAAACAAATGGACTGGGACAATCCCAAACACAATACTGGCTGGGCAGAAAACTGATTGAGAGCAACAGTGCAGAGAAGGACTTGTGAGTTTTGGTCAATGAGAAACCCAGTATGAGTCAACAGCGTGCACCTGTAGCCCAGAAAGCCACCTGCACTGCATTAAAAGCAGCATGGCCAGCAGGGTAAGGGAGCTGATAGTCCTGCTCCACTTCGTTCTCACTAGAACCCACCTGCAGTACTGCATCCAGGCCTGGGACCCCTAGCATAAGAAAGATGTGGAGCCACTGGAGTGGGCTCAGAGGAGCCTATGAGGACTCTGCAAGGTCTGGAGCACCTCTCCTACCAGAAAGCTGAGTAAGCTGGGCTTCTTCACTCCTTCAGAAGCATTCCAGAGACACATTACAGTGGCCTTGCAGTACCTAAAGGAGGCCTTATGGGAAAGATAGCGAGAGGCTTTTTATCAGAGAAATGTAACAAGGGGTAATGGTTTTAAACTAAAAAAAGGAACATTTAGATTAGACTATAGGAAGTTCTCTACTATGAGAATAGTGAGACACTGGAAAAGGCTGCCCACAGAAGCTGTGGATATCTCATTGCTGCACTGTTTAAGCAACCTGGCCTAGTGGAAGACGTCCCTGCACGTAAGCAGCAGGGTTGGAACTGGATCCTATCCAACTCAAGCCATTCTGTGATTCCATGATTTCAACTAGGTCACACCTAAATATCCTCCTTCTCTGATTCTATTCTGTAATTGTAGGTGAGAAGGTACCATACAGACATGCACACCCTTTACATTAACTGTAAAATAATTACATTAAATAATTTACATTAACTGTAAAATAATAGTTAATAATGCAACACAATACATAGAAAACATTTTTTCTCACAGCAGTATTTTCATCAAGTGAACTTCAGGATAACAAAGATGTATCTTACCCTCCACAGTGCTACAGCAACTGGCTGATGTGGTGGGTTATTGCTGTATATATCTTCTACAGCTTTCCTCCAGAACTGCATTCGCATCAAACCTGTAGTCTTCTGAGTTATGGAGTCTTTAATCTGGAAAGGATACATCTGGAGTGAAATTCACAGTCTCCTTAAGGCACTATGGTCTGCCTCTACTGAAAACTCAGACAGAGAAACAGACTAACTCACTAGGAAAAGGGCTCTGTTCTCAGTTTGCTCACTCCTAATGAAACTTACAACCACTACAGAGAATAAATAAAAATGAAATATTCACCACAAGGTGACTTTGGAACACACAGAGTTTAAGTCCAAGACAATTCCCACCTTGGCGTTCTTCTCAGGATAAGAAGCAGTGGTAACAGCAGTGAGGGAGGGAAGCACTATAGGCTGCCAGAAGCACAGCCCACAGAGGCTTATCACAGGGTTTGCTGAGTAAGCACATATCTTCAACTGCTCTGCTTCCTTCTGGCAAGTGCCACAAACTTCTGTGGTTGCATTAGAAGTTTCTGGCTATCCAGCAAAGGTGAGAGACTGCAGCCACTCCCATACCACAAATCTAACTTCTCTCTTAGTATTTCCTTTACTTTGCTTTTACCAGCATCTGACTCCTTCACTCAAAATTTTGATGGGCGTTTTACAAATAGGGGTTAGCTACACTTTTCTAATGCACTCAGTGCTTTTGAAGCCAGCACAGATGCAATCACATACCAGTACCACAGCCTGTTTGTTATCACATAATTTTGAAAATACATAGCATAAAGAAGAGTCACAACATCTATACACATGAACAAAATAAAGTGGGGGGACAATTTTCCAAGGGCCACTCAAAACTAGAGGTTTGTACTGACTTTTTTCATTGCCCTTTATAGTATGAAAAGTTAATCTCAGCAAAACACCAGCTGCTTGTTAAATAACAGTTCTGAAACTCTAAATTACACATTCCCAGAGTTCACAAGTATATTTTAATACCTGCCTGAGCCAGTTCCACATTGAATGCTCTCAAGGCAAAAGCAGAGGTTCGAGATTCTGCAGGCAACAGCAGAGAACACAGAAACCCTTCATAGTCACGCTTTCTATAAAAGGACAAAAAGAATGGATATATTATTTATAGCTCCATGCAAATCAGGCATGCTGTTGCTTAGTTTAGGGCTCCTAAAATAGTAGCAGCGAGTTACAGTTCAAAAGTCCAATTTTTTGCAAAAGCAGCACCTTTTAAGCTTATTTTGAAATAAGGCAGGCTCCAAGAGGGGGGAATGCAATCTGAACTCTCAATGCACTGCCCAAATCCAGATCTCAAGATATTCGGCTAAAGGCATGGAACAAGCTTGTAGAAGAACTGCAAACAGAATCCAGACTCTCTGATTTCCAGACTTCTGTTCTAAATATGAAACCACATTTTGTTGAAAGACCACACGTTGAAGCTCAACAGAAGAGCAATGGATTAACCATTACATTTTGGTTTATTGACAACTATACTAAAAGTATAAGAACTCTGGCACTTGCTGTCAATCTAAACTGGTATACTTTTGTTTGGCCGCTTGGGAGCGCCATTAAATGAAGAACAATCAGAGCACAGGGAGAATGATTATGAACTGCAAAATCATACGTAGGTGTAACTACCAGAAACACTTGGTCACCTCAGAAATGCTCACTTCCCTGATTTGAGCAATGGTTTGTGTACTTTTGATAAGCTAGGAACGTGATTCTTCAAGAGAACAAAAGTAGTAACTCCGAGTTATGCCTTAAGAGCAGAGCAGCAAGCGTCTAGTTAAATATTTACTCATTTTCATGAAGTTTGTCCTTAAATGTACTCCTATTTCTTTTGAATGTGAGCTTAAGATAGCAAAACCAAACCGGGGGTAGTACTGGGGTTGCTATTTTAGCATGAAACAAAAAGGAAATGAAATTTAACAGCTGTTCTTACCCTCTAAACACACAACAGCTGATAACAAGCAAATACTTAAGAATTCTCATAATACTTCTGGAACTTGTGTTAGAGCCTGAAGCCACAAATATCAACCAAAAAAGGCATTTCTGGCTTTCAGCCACATTCGTAATAGAATCACAGAGTCATAGAATGGCCTGGGTCGAAAAGGACCACAAAGATCATCCAGTTTCAACCCCCTGCTATGTGCAGGGTCACCAGCCACCAGACCAGGCTGCCCAGAGCCACATCCAGCCTGGCCTTGAATGCCTCCAGGGATGGGGCATCCACAACCTCCTTGGGCAACCTGTTCCAGTGTGTCACCACCCTCTGAGTGAAAAACTTCCTCCTAATATCTAACCTAAATCTCCCCATCTCAGTTTAAAACCATTCCCCCTTGTCCTATTACTGTCCACCCTCGTAAACAGCTGTTAATTAAAAAACAAACGCATCAAACCTTCCTCAGTTTAAGACAATTTCTGCAAAGCATTATCAGCTCAAAACCAAGGAACTGTTTCTGAACAGACTGTAAAAACAGCCCGTACTGCCCAACCTGGGCAGAGCTGTAAAGCTTTCATGCCCCAGGAAGAAAGTTTTTATTGTAATAAACAAATGAGAGCTGCCTGCACCGCCCGAAGCGATTTATTTCTGTTCGACCCCCTCGGCCTTTTCATTCCCCGGAGCTGTTACGATTCCCATGCCAATCGGCGTGGGAATCAACAGCGGCGACGTCAAAAGCACAAGCACACTTCATTTCACTACCCTGAATGCTTGTGAGCTGCCATAAGTAGTCTGTTTTTAACAGAATAAAAGGGGAAAAAAAAAAAAAAAAAGAGGAGTCACATCCATCTTATCTTCCGTGACTGGGACCGACCCGCCCCCCGCAGCCCCATCCCCGGCCGGGCCGGGCCGCCCTCCCCGCGTCGCACAGCAGCTCTCCCCACCCCCGAGGCGGGCTAGGAGCGGCCCGGCCTCCCCACGCCGCACTCACCGCAGCAGCTCGGCGCAGTACTGCGCTTCTCCGCCGGGCTCCGGCCTGCTCCAGCCCGCCGCCGCCGCCCTCCCGCCTCGCGGCCACGACAGCCCGCCGCGGGCCCCCACCGCCCTCAGCACACGGGGAAACGACGCAGACCGCAGCCCGCCCGCAGCCGTGGCGGCCGCCATGCTATCCGCAGCGCCGCGTCGTTCCGCCCCTGCCGTCAGTCAGCCCCAGCCCACGGGGCGGCCCCTTCCTCACCCCGCGCCGGGGAGCGCACGGATCGAGGGGGTCGATAGGCGGCGCCCGAGAACGCGCGGTGACGGCCCGGGTGTTGGAGGGCCGCGTGGCCTTTTGTTGTCCTGCAAATGGCCTCCGCAGTTGACTGCTGTGGCGGGTCGAGCCGGGCGCCGCTGCTCCTCGCAGCGTGAGGCCTCACACAGTCACCCGCTGAGCCTGGAGGGGCGAGGTGATGAAATCTCTTCTTGCAGCAGACCCAAACTCTGACTGGAGGCGTTCACAGAAGGCCACTGCCAGGCAACGCAGCACTGGTACCACACGCGGGATGAGGCTTCAGGGGAGACCAGGCTCTACACGAGCCTTCTGCCGTCCTGGCATCCTCATAGGATGGCTTGGCTTGGAAAGAATCGCAAGCTCACCGAGTTCTTAGCTGTGGGCAGGGCTGCTGCCCACCGGATCATTGCACAGAGCCCCATGTAGCCTGGGCTTGGAACACATCCAGGAATGGGGCACCCACAGCTTCTCTGGGCAGCTGTGCCAGGCCCTCACCACCGTCACAGTGAAAATTTTCCTTGACAACTAATATAACTCTTCTGGTTTAAAACCGCCCCCTTTTCTTATCACTATCAGACCATGTAAAAAGTCGGTCTCCCCTCTGCTTATAAGCTGACCTTATGTAATGGAAGGTCACACTGAAGTCTCCCCTGTGCCTTCTCCAGGCTGAACAAGGCCAGCTCCCTCAGCCTGTCTTTGTAGAAGAGGTTCTCCAGCCCTCTCCTTGTCCTTGTGCCCTCCTCTGGACTGCGTCCATCACTTAAGGATGCAGTCACAGAGGATGACTTAAAAGCCTTTGGGTGCAGGCTGGGACACTGCTGGACCTTGTGCTGGACACAGCCTGTCTGCAGTGCTAGCTCACAGTGCAGTCATTTTAGTCCTGTAGTCACAAGCAGAGCAGCTGTGCTCTCTCCAAGTTTGGCCTAGATGAGGATGAACCAATACGTTAACATAAAGCTTGCTATGCTTAAGAACTGTCTTATCTTAAAACTACACCAAACCGAACTGTGTGTAGTTACTAGTAGAAGCAGCAGCAGCAGCTGAGCTTTCTGTCCTCAGCCTTGCCATCCTGCTTCCAGTTTCACTGCTCTGTTTTGCTGAGTTAGTCCTGTAGCAATCTGGTGGTGTGAATCAGTTCACTGTGAGAACCAGCAGGGAAAGCGAGGAGGATCTCCTGATCATGTCCAGTAATATACATGTTTGTTAGCAGAGCTAACTGAACTGGAGCCACACAGTGCATGTGGGGCAAGCTTTGAGTGGGCAGCAACATTCAAGTCACAAGACTTCTGTTTGGAAATGAGAGCAAGCTTTTATTTTGTGTCATGGCAAGACAACACAGGGGAGAGGAGGAAAGGAAGCCTGGGAATCTCACCCCAACCTTATTTATTTTATTGATTAGTGGCTCTTGTGGGTTTATGCTGAGTCTTTATTCTTCCCTTTTCCTCTGTTCTTTCCCTCGTCTCTAAAGTTCTCTTTGTCTCAAAACTCTGGACCTTGTTTTGAATCCCTGCTCTGCCTTGAGCAGGAATTATGTTTGTCAGGGCACCCAAAGGAGGTCATTTAGCTTTGGTAGATTTCTGGGTGGAGGCTGAAACTGCTGTTGTTTAAGTTTTCAGAGAGAACCCCTAGATAAATGAATCCAGCTCTTTCAGCTGCTGCCAATTCCTGGCAGAAAGGTTACATAAACATACTCTAAACCTCAAGGGTATTATAAATAAATCTTATAAAATATTAAATTTTGTTAATCTCTGAATGAACCAAAACACTGCTAAACTGATTTAAACCCTTAGTAAGAAAAGAATTAACCAGGTGTCTTATAAAAGTCCTGACCTCTTTCTCAGCGCACTGACATTTGTTTCTGGTCATTCTGCACCCTCACCGTTCTCATTAAATTACTTTTTTTTTTTCACTTTAAACAAAAACTTCACACACCATGAATAATTAACAAAAAGCTTCTTCAAGTCTGTATTGATTGTAGCACTAGCGGAACTGCTAGTGACAACAGTGACTGGTTTAGGCAGAGATAATTCACTTGCTTTAAAATGGGATTTCAGGGGGAAAAAATATCGGAAAATACCAATCAGTTATAACCAACAACTCTTATAGATATGCAGATAGTACTTGTCAGCATATAAATGGGAGAGACCCTGAGCTATCCCATGCTAGCCAAGCAGAGCCTGAAATATGAGAGGCCTACTTGTATTCAGGTGCTAGTGCCCAAAAAGTCATCATACAGAAGATAAAGGAAGAAGAGACCCACCTCAGGATATCCAACAGGCTGAGGTACTGGCTGGAAGATGAGAGACACCAGCATCCTAACCTGTAACAACAAGAGAAGAAATAAGAATGGGGACCTGCGCTTGTATGGGCAAGGATATATTCCTGCCCCATCTCATTTTCCTCTGCTGAATAATCCTGGATTCATTCCAGTATGAGAGTTGAGGAAAAAATCTTTGTGGAGTAGCCATAGTATTTCCTGTCCAGTTGCATGCCACAGGTAACAGGCATGTGGCAGTTATTTTGTACCTGAACTACAAAAAATACTCAGCCAAAAATCTTTGTTTTAAGGGAGTACACTAACAAAACATGACTAACTGCAGTCGTTCCATTCCTGGCCACAGAATAATACATTCATGCATGTGGTAACAAGCAGTGAGCTACATTAAAATGCACTTATCCCATTTTACGTGGTTTAAATAATAAAGTCTTTAATTGCAAAGTAGATAAAAAGTTTCAAAATGACGTTGCAGTGAAGGGGTTTCATCTTTGTTGCTGCTGCATGTGTTTATTTTTTGTGGTTTTGCCTGTAGATAAATGTGTTTATAAACATTTCTTATTACCATTTTGCACTCCCCAGTTTCAATCACAGATGAAAACTGCAAGAGGTGCTATACTAATGACAGTGGAGAACAAAGGTCTCGAATTTATGAAGCATGAGAACCACTGTGTGCTTCTCTGGCTGTGTGCTGAAGGACTGAACTGAGTGTCCTGAGTGAAAGCAAACAGCTCTTTTTTCCATGTCCACTGACACCTTTGCCAACCATGGGCACACTCCACTGCACTCAGCAGGAATTGCTGCCCACCTGGTATTCTCAAACCTCCTGCAGTTTTACGTGAGGATCAGTTTTACTCCCTGGATAGGGATAGGTGGATCTCTCAATGCACTTCAAATATGCCATCAAGCACATTTATGGATGTTAACTAGCTTTCAGTTATTTCTGATTCAGGCTGCAAAGCTGTGAGTGAAGCAGTGGGTATTCAGGTCATGCAACTTCTGTTGCACGATACCTTTCAATACCTATCTTTTCTTAGGATAGTCTCTTATCTCTTTTTAGCCAGTGGAGCAAAACAGGACTTCTGCAGAGAGTAACTCAGAATAAGGGTATAGTATCACACACAGATCATTCTAATTAACCTCAGACTCTCTCCTAATTGTGGGTTACTAATCCTCTCTGACCAAGAACCTCTCCAGAGCTGTACCACATTCTCTGAGCACACAGGCAGAAGCAGGACGTGGAGCCAGATATTCAAGGGCTTAGCACATAGCTGCTCGGCTTCCACTTTGACATCAAAATGAGGATTTCAGAACTGAGAAGGCATTGCTATTTATCTAAGGCATTCCTTTGAAAACCCAGCTCTCTGTGGGGACAATGGACTCTCTTCAGAATTTTGGCTCTGGTTTTTCAAGAGCCACCCTGAAAACTCAATATTGTCATGAGAGATGACTTATCTGTCTGCCCTTGCGCAGAAGCGCAGGCCTACGCAAACACAACTTGGTTCCATGTTGTTGCCTGGGGTGATATCAGATGCAAATACAGGGAGTATTTGAATGGAATTCACAAAGTGTATGCTTTTAAGATAAAGCAGAGCCAAGTCCTGCCGCTGCTGCTTTGGATGCAAATGTATTTGTAATGAACTCTGGTTTTGTACGTGTCCCTTATCTTGCACCTGTTATCATCTTTGTTGTAGAAAGCTTACAGGTAAGCTTGCCAAATGATACGCCCCATCTGTGCTACCTGGATAAACACTGCTAGCAAGAAACATGCAAACTGAAAAGCCACAAGTTCTTGATGGACAGGTACCAGTGCTATTTCTCCAGCTAGCAAGGACAAAGTCTTTGTGTTCCTTCAACAAGTTGCCAGCCTTTTCTTGTTTGAAATTCTTGTGAAGTTGTTGGGAGGGAGATGAGAAAGAGGGAGCTGGAAGCATGCAGTCTGGTTTTTGGCATGCAGATGAAGTCAGTCTCAAACAAAACAAGGATTTCAGTAGAATCTACAAAGTGAATGTTTTTTAGCCAGTGCTAAGCTAGAGTTGTATTGGGGGCAGTTATGTTTGTTGTGAATGCTTGTTTTGATCTTGCAACCTGAACTAGCAGTTGGATGGAGGAAAGGTGAATAATAGAAAAGTGCATCACTGGAGCTTGTTCCTAAGAAGACTGGAAATAAATACCAGCAGGTATTCATGGTGAAAGTCCTACAGCTTTCCAGTGAAGAAAATACAGTAGGGGAGAACAGTTTGTTCTGGGAGCTTATCATGTTCCACTGAGACCTTTACATTTTCCTGTGTTATTTCATTTTAGGAACTTGTGAGAGGAAGAACTACTGAGTAACTAATGTACAAGGCTGGTAGCTTGGATGTGGAGGCCTATCACTGAGTTCCTGTGGGCAACACTTGTACTCTCAGATGGTCACATCTGAGAGCAGCTGACACTCTGGCCCCTGCACCAAGCCATTTTAACCGACTTGCATACTTAGTGCCCAAATCCCAAGGCCTTTTGGATGTAGAGGACACATCACTACTGCATATTAGCAGGGACACAGGGAGATATGAGACATATCCCACCAAGGAAACATCCTTGGGCTTGCTGCCACCTTTGCTACCTGAGGCAAAGAGGATGAGACCAGCAGCACTCGGTGTGCCTGGGTACAGACCGCTCCCTGCTCTGCCATTCATGGGCTGCCTCGCACTCCCTGTGCAGGCATGCTGCTGCTTGCTGCTTTTGTGTTAGAGCAAGGTAGAGGGTAGAACTTGGCATCGTGAGCACCCTGTCCTAGACCTCCAGTCATAAGGGAGTTCACCTAATGCTGTTTTCCAAAACAGAAGACACAAACAGGGCATATTGCTGCCTACCACATAGGGTCTGTATGTATAAGAACTGGAAAGGGCACAGCAGGTTGTCACTGAGGGTAACCCATAACCTGATTTCTCTGGCAGAGTCCACGGTGATGGCAACTTGGCACTTGGACACCTTGCATTAGACACTCTTGTTAAAAAAAAAAAAAAAAAGAGTGGCCTGAAGGGATCCCTCTCCATTATGGTCAAGGAACTTTAACCAGGCTCCAAACTCTTGTCGGCTGAGCATGCTGCCTGGCAGCTGAGCAAAACATTGCAGATCTGCTGGCAGTGATACAGCATCCCTTGCTTCCTCCAAGGCTCTTGTACAGCTTGTGCAAGGACTTGGAGAAAATTTTCCATTCAGAGTGGGCATTCCTAGGTGCTGCAGGCCACCTTCTTACCACTGGGCAGTGTGCCAGTCTCTGGAGAGGAGGTAATGCTTTGGGACGCTCACATGTAACAAAGATCTAGCAACAACATGTCCAAAAGCTGCAGGTCTGCAAGGACGCAGAACTGCATCTCTTTCACATTAACCTTTGGTCTCCAGCTTCCAGTGGCTCACGATATGGAACTGATCTCTCCTTCCTGGTCCCAGCCTGCCATGCACGTACCAGGCTGTCCCCATTTGAGCAGGCCGTGCAGTCAGCAGCTTGCAGGAGAATGCCTCAAACCCTGCTAGTTCCTCACTGAAAAGATAGTGCCTGCTGAGTGTTGCTGATAGCCACAGTTCTCTTCCTACCACAAGTGTCTTGTACTCGGCAGTCTGTGGACAAGGGCCTTTTATGGCTGAGCAGAGAAAAGAAGCCCCAGGAGCCTCAGAAATCTTTACTGAGATGGGCAACCCCAGAATCTTTAAGGAGCCTCAGAAATCTTTACTGAGGTGAGCAAACAGCACTTCAACTCTGTGCACCTCTTGTGTTTTCAAACAAAAGCCTGAAAAGCCCAATGGCAATTAAGTTTTTGTTTATATATACATACATGAATAATGAAAGCCTTGCCCTTCTGACTGAGCTTCTGACAAGCCTTCTCCTTTATTCTTATGCCTTCTCTTTTGAAAAACTGTTTCTCCCCCACACCATCACACCTGTGGGTTGGTCCCAGTGTCCTAGGACACCTTATCCCAAGGTCACACGTAGCCACTCCAAGCTGTGGATGCTCAGTCCCTTTGCTGACCCTGTTGCTGGGGCATGACCTGGAGGAAAGCAGGGCCCAGCTCGGGCGACGGGCTGTCAGTGCAACACAGCTACCTTCCAAAATCTAACTCCACCTTGTTCATCACAACGCAAGCTTAGCCCCATTGTTGACAGCTCACATGGCTGCCAAGAGATGTGTTTCTGCTGCAAGGGGTGGGAAGTGTGAGCACTGAGAGGTGTAAAAGAATGTAAGGCTGCCAACTCTACTGAAATATCCTTGAAGGACAGGACAATGTTATACACTCCAGACCACAGGGGACCACTGTAGGGATGGAACTGCAGAGTATAGCATGGAGGTGCCTTTGTAGGTTCCTGGGACACTATAGTGCTTGTTCTACGTATGCTCCTTTGAAAAGGATTGTTGGAAAAGTACCAGGTTTGCTGGGGTTGATCCCTGAGGTGGTAAGGGATGCTGTTGTGTAGGAGATATTACAGCTGGCTTTACCAACTTAATGGCACCTACAGCCATGCACAGAAACAGCACCTCGAGTACTTAAATGTTTTTCCTGACAAAATTCTGGGCACTTACAGCTCCTCAGAACAGCAAGAAGGGTCTGAATTCTCAATTAACATCCTCACTGACATAGAGATGGCACGCTTACCTCAACCAGGATCTGTTCCCCCAAGCTCTGCTTGGCCAAACATCTGGCAAATCCAAGGAAGCAAGGACAGGGAACTCATCTGAGCAGAAACTGGGAAGGTCTTCTGCAGAGGGTTCCAGGACACCAACATGGGAATCTGCAGTGGTAGGCAGAAATGTTTTCCTTCTGAAGAGCCCCTTACCACCCAACCATAACTGGTGAAGTGCGGCAGTTGCTGGGAAAAGGATGCTTAGATACTGCCCTGCTTTCCACTCACCTTCCTGCCCCTTCCCCCCCCACCCCCTTTTTTTTTATTTTCTATTGGATCCTAAAGCATTTCTAAAACTCCTTTTAGAGACTGACTATACTCATACACAAACAGACCAGAGTTCAATTCTGAGCATTATAAATGGTCACTCTAATTAAATGCAGCTAAAATACTGAAAAGAGATGTGGAGAAGACAACGTTAATGACAAAACACCCTCAGAGAGCATAGGAGGAGAAAAAGTGCTGATGTAGTAAGGTGATTTATGGTGATTCTCTGGTTGCTGAAACAGATGAATTATTGAGAACCTTACAGGAGAAAGGAGCTTTAGGTTGGAAGATTGATGACTAAAAACCATGGGGAAGTAATCCTTTCTGCATCAGTATGGCAGAGCTCAGTCCTGGGAGGCAGGTCACCATAGGTCAAGGCCTGAGGTGGAACCCTGAGCTGGAGAACTCCTCTGATCAACTCCTGCCCCCACACTGCCTTCTCTCCACTCCCTCATTAACAAAAGGAAGCTGTGCATTTCAGTGGTGTGATTTCTCTCAGCTGCACAGTTTGGCTCCTAACCAAAAGCTTCAGTCTGAGCAAAGATAAAGCAAGTTACTCCTGTTTTGTCCTGAAGTTAGCAAGTTATTAAATGTGAATATTACTGTATTTTGGCATATGTGAGATTAGGGAGTCATTTTCTCATCTTTTATTCCACATAGGTCATTGTAATCTTTTAACACAGAAGCATTTTGAGAGGGATTCAGTTTAGGGAACTCACACATAACTGTGAGTTACTGTGTGTGCTTCCCTCAGTAACTGCATTACAAATAAAGCAAAGAGAAACTCCCGTACCATTGTTATTCTTTCCTATAATCTGAAAACGTTGTATGAAAAGATGATCACCCTTAGTCCATGCAGTAAGTAGTAATGCAGCCTCACTTGCAGTTCCACTGCAACAGAGGATGGCAACCTATGGACAGTTAGCATACTGATTTTCAGAACTTTTCTTTTGGATGAATGGAGTTACGCATTAGAATGATCACACTGTTATGTTTGGACAATTATGTGATCATATCACCATCATTGGCTGTAATTAGGCATAGCTGTCTCACTATAAAATGGCCATTTTCTTTATTTCAGGACGTTTCAGATAATGGTTATTGCAATTGCATGGCATTTCAATAGCTGATCTCTATCACACGCCTATGATGAGTCACATCACCAGCAAAACATGGCAAGTGTGATGGCACAATGTCACGTAGCAGCAAGGCACTGTTCTAATGTTTTAATGACAAGCCTCTTAATTAGACCAAGTTTTCAGAAAGTGCTTGTTTTTCACACACAATGATTTGGGTTGCAAAAATGGCCCAGGAGGATAGAGCTAATAAAATAAGCAGCTAGTTAGAACAAACTCCTTCATTTCATTTTATTGTGTGGAGAACAGCAGTTTTCTCACACGAGAAAGGCACTGCTGTTGTCTGGAAAGTTTCCATGTGGCCCTGCAGCTTTCACATTCCTCTGGACAAAGCTGTCCATCAGTAGTTTGCTGTACTTTCACTACTGTAGACTTGAACATCTCTATGCATTTCACAGAGTGGCTTCATTTGAAAAGCAATGTACAGCTGTAAACCATTAGTCATTAACCAGGCACCAGTTAGCTGTAAAATATTAATCAATCTGGTGCTGTTACATGCCAGGTTTGAACCTTCATTTGTTTTTTCTTGATCGAAACATAATGTCTTACAAATGAAATATAAGATCAAGGGCTGGAGCACCTCTACTGTGAAAATAGGCTGAAGGGCTTGTTAGCCTGGAAAAGAGAAGACTGCAGGGAGATCTGGTTGCGGCCTTCCAATATTTAAAGGGAGTTTATAAACAGGAGGGAAATCAACTTTTTACATGAGTAGACAGTGACAGGACAAGGGGAAATGGTTTTAAACTAAAGGAAGGGAGATTTAGATTGGATGTCAGAGGAAAGTTTTTTACTGAGAGGTGAGGTGCTGGAACACATTGCCCAGAGAGGTGTGGATTCCCCATCCCTGAAGGTGTTTAAAGCCAGATGAGGCCATGAGCAATCTGATGCAGTACTTGATCTAGTGGTTGGCAACCCTGCCTGCAGCAGAGGTGTTGGAACTCAGTGATCCTTGAGGTCCCTTCTAACCCAAGCTATTCTATGATTTTATGATCAACTCTGTGTTTCTTCTGTTCCAAAGATGCATTTAAGAAGCCATCTGTTGTTCTTCCTTGCATCTGGAAAGTCAGTAAACCTGCACAGTTCAGTCCTTCCTGCTAGCCCTGACTACATATGCACAGCACAGCAATTATGGCAGGAGGAAGTCTGAAATAATTGCGTGTTTGGAGCATGAGGTTCATCTCTAGCCAGACCTCAGACTGTGCTTTCCACAACATTAAGATTGCTGAAGGACTCTTATATAAGCCTAATTGACACAATTAAAAGAATGATTCCTTACAGATGTGTGTTGCTTTAGCAACCTGGGGTGTGGGGAGCCAAAGTGCCCTCTGTATTTAGCAAAATAATATTAATCATAATAGGTAGAAGCACTTTATCCGTTTTACAAGACTCTTGCTCCGGAGCCAATTGCCTTACCATGTTGCAACAAGAATCACTGTACTGGAGCTGTAATAATTTGAAGGTGAGCTAAAAAGGCTCTTGGTAATAACCAAAATTACATGGAGACAGAAGTGTATTCACATTGGTGTCTAAATCTCCCAGGATGTAGGCAGGAGGATTACTTGTTCAAGGCTTTGATTCTGCTGCCATAGGAACACGGGGTGAAGAAAAAAAACCAAAGGTGTTTGTAGAAGCAGGATGAGGCCTGAACAGCTGTGCTCAGCCAAGCTTTGTCTTTCCTCAGGGTCCAACTGCCCGGTCAGATCACCATGAGCAGGTTTAAATCTACCTGCAGCTTCCTGCGTTTTAGAGGGACTCCAAGCAGCACCGTGGATATGCATGGTAACATGGCAGCAAGTCTCCTACCTCCCTCCCTGCAGCAAGCCAGAACTGGAAGGGATGCTTTATAGACTGGATCTATGTGCTTTTATTCCTGACTCTGCTTTGCTTGTTCCAGTAAAACTGCAATGTTTATCCAAACAGAGTCTCTCTGAAATGTAAAAGGGACCGTGAATTACCTGAGACACAAGACATATGACTTGCTTTAATTAAATCTTTTGATGTAAGGCCGGTGATAGGTATTTTTAATCAGTATGAGCATTGCTTCAAATTTTATTATTTTAACTTATGCTATTCTAAACTTGGTCCTGACATCCTGGCAACTTAAACTCAGTCACGTTGTGTTGGTGCTAGGTACAAGAAAAACCTGAAATCAGTGCTGACTGGGACTGAACAATTTGATTTCCATTTCCAAGGTGAAGATGGAAGTGAATAGCGTGGCTCAACAAGCACTAATGAAAAACCTTGTCTTTTGGATGATCGTGGAACATCCAGATGAAAAAGGATCTCAGGAAGCCATCTCTACCATCCCACTCTCTAGATTCATTTTATCTCTGTCATTCCTGACTAAATTTTCTCTGATCACTTCTTAAAAAGATTTACAATCCCCAGGCAATCTATCTTAATGCATCACTATCCTTATTTTTAGAAAGCTTCGTAATGTCTGACCAAACTATTTATGCTGAAATTGAGTGTCTTATTAATCTCTAATATGTGTTTGAAGACTCATATCTTCATCAGATTTGCCTTCACTGGAACAAGCACCTCCTTTCTCCAATCTTCCCTTTAAGTCGTGTTTTTCGAGAGCTCCGATCACACACATTGCTCTCCCCTGAGCCTGATCAGTGTTGTATCTCTCCTGAGCACGGTGCCCCAAGCCAGACTCGTGGAGTTCCAGCTGAGTTTTGCCAAGACTGTGAGAAGTGGAAGAATTACTTCATGTACTTTATAGCCTCTCTTTTATAGCTTCATCTCAGTATGAAGCTTGCTTTTTTTGAAACAGTATGTAAGCTCCAGAACATTTCTGCAGGGCGGCTCCCTACTCTTTGCTCCTCAGTCTGTTTTTGCAGTTGACCAAACAGAAAACCTTGCATTTTTTATTCTTTAATAGCATCTTTTTTTTTTTTTTTTCCACTAACAACTAGTGTGCAGTTAATTAAAGTGTGTTGTGGTTTAACCTGGCAGGTGGCTGAGCACCACACAGTTGTTCTCTCATTCCCCTCCTTCTGAGTGGGATGGGGAAGAGAACTGGGGGGAAAAAAGTAGAACTCGTGGGTTGAGATAAAACTATTTACTAAGACTGAGAAAAGGACAAGGACAGTAGTAATGACTGTGTCTCTCTCTCTATATAAATGAATGTATATAACAAGAAACACATAAGCAATTGCTCACTACCCATCAACCGTTGCCCAACTTGCCCCCTGAGCAGCAGAAGAGGGAGGCCTTGGCTCTGTATAACGCTGTGTAGCAGCAATTATAAACACTGGTGTGTTATCAGCATTGTTTTCATCCTAGAACCAAAACCAGCATCATTCCAGACACTCTAAAGAAAATAATTCCATCCTAGCTGAAATTAAGACAATGTGGCATTGCTCATTTGAATATTAAACTCATATTTCTTCCAATGTACTTCCATTTCTTTTAAGCTTTCTCGTACCACTTTGTGTTGGGATCTATAAACCTTCAGTTTTGCTCTAATTATAGCTCCAGAGCCCAGGTACAATGTGTTCATGTTCAGGCTGCATGTGGCCCCTGTGCTGACCCTGTTCCAGGTGCAGTGGTGTGATTACAGCTGTCCGACCTCTTGCATCATTGGAGGCTCAGCTCGTCCTGATAATAGCGTAGTTATGTTTACTGTCCTTGCAGCTCTGGCAATTGCATCTCGTTACACCACTTTAATTATTCAAACACTGACATTAGGTTAATGAGATTTAGAAAATTCAAAGAAAAAAAAAAGAATTCTTTCAATTTAAATGTCTTTTATTTAGCTCTTCTCATGAGCTGTGTTTTCTTACAACACATTCGTCATTGTGTCACAACCACAGTCGTGATGTTTTTCCAAAATCCCTGGAAGACACTCCCAGGCTCTGCTTCTGCCAGGCATTTTGTTATAAAAAAGAAAAAAAAAACACCACATTTCTAATACTTCATAGAATCATTGATGGTGGAAAAGAATAAGATCATCTGGTCCAAACATCAGCCCAGTGCCACCATGCACGGTGACTACATCCCTCAGTGCCACATCTCTACGTCTCCTGAGCACCTCCAGGGACGGTGACTCCCTCAGCTCCCTGGACATCCTGTTTCAATGCCTCAGCACTCTTTCTGAAAATATTTTTTTCCTAATATCCAACCCGAACCTCCCCTTTCTTCACAGCATTGAAAGATGCATCTTCAGCACAGCGTGCATTAAGTGCTGAAATGCATGTAGTAGATGAGCACATCAGCTCTTTGGGTTGAGCCTCAGTAATTCTTGGTGCTTGGAGACTGCTGGCAGTGTCACTGTTGAGTTGTCACATTATGTCATGCTGTCACTCAGAGTCAGGAAGTGTCATTTTGGTGTCTATGGACAAGAACTGAATCATACATGTAACTCTGGGATTCAGACCTCACGCCACCTGGAAGAATGATCCAGGAGCAGTTTGACTTCACGTCATCAAAGAGCCTTTCTGACAACTCACAGTTACTGGAGAAGCTCTTGGAGAGCCTACAGCACAGCGGGTTAAGTGCACGAGGCCTCTTGCATCACCCCTTGGTGCCTGGCTGGCTACCTGACCACATCCTACCTATGAGGAACTCGAGCAGAGTTACACAGACTGCCCAAAGCCCCACAGCAACTAAACCCAGAGCACAGGCCTCTTGCTATAGCAGCTGGACAATGCTATCTCACTGGCACGATTTACTGAAAACTGTGCTGGCACCTGGGGAGCTGTCTTGTTTTGCATGGAAGCTGTACCTCTCTGTGAAAACTGGCTTTTCCAGCCAGGAAGGGCACGTGGCGTCTGTCTCTTGCCGTGAGGCTTCATTGCACTCAATCCTGCAGACGCTGAGATCTCGTTGGTTTGTTGTTGTGCATAACCAGTTTTAAACTGCAATCTGAAAAGAGCTCCTCAGTTGGACGTAACAGCAGATTCACAGTTACAGTGCCTCAGTATGCAAGGTGGACTCCTGCACCTGGCTCCTGTCAGATGCTGTCTAGTGCAGCAAGGCCTCCCACAGCATGGATTCATTCAGCAGGGCTTTGCTGGCACAGAGTGCTGGCATTCGCTATGTGTGTCCTAAGCAAGCAAGGGGTGCACAGAGCCCAAAAGACATTTGATCTTCTTTCGGAGGTATTTGGCACATTTTTTTATCTCCTGAGGCCATTCTGAGTAATGTGAAGAAACTCTGGGCTCAGAACTTGCAAGAAACACCCACGGCTGAAAAGAATTACAGTGCGGGATCAAATGCTTTGTACTGCAAAGAGCAGGAGCTCTTTCTAAGGTAATGGTAATGCACAATTGGATGGAGTCTTGCGGATGAAATCCAAGGACATTTTAGAATGACCTGATTTGTATTTCTTGGTGCTAAGCTGATGTTATTAATTCTTTTGTAACTCATCACAACAAAACAAAGATAGTGCTTTCTATTTTGGGAAGCTGATGAATCAGTGGGAAAGCCAAAAAGAAATAAGTGGATCCCTGCTAAGACCAGAAATGCCTCAGAGATGGTTAGTGCATGTCTGCAGACTGTGGCTGTGCAAAAAAAATTCAAGAAAGGGTTTAAGCATGGCTGGCCCCACAACAAAACATGCTGCGAGCAAGCAATTTAAGGAGGAAGCTCTGCAAGCTTCTAATATTTCATCACCATCTGTCATTTCCACGTGATTTAAAATACGGATGTGCTACCAACAGAGAGACCTACTTATCCCTTCACCAGGCATTAACTGACAGTCATTACAAAGATAAATCCAGTGCAGGAAATAAATCATGGCACCAAGGTACGTTTGTTCTAAACTCAGCCTGCAGTGGATGCAGAACAACTTCTGACTGAGCAGCAGCTTCCCCTGCACTGAGTGTTGCTTAAGAGCACTGGCCAGCATGTGGGATGCCCACCACTGTGACATCACCATTGAAATAAAGAACAAAAACTGGAAGGGCTAATAGCCACAGTAATTACCTATCCGGGTTAGGAATCTCATAAATGGTGTGCAGGAGTTTCTTAAGTGTAACAAAGACAAGTTCAGTGCCGAAGTCAAAAATCCCCAGGTCTTTTCTTCGCTGAGCGATGGGTCCACTTCTCTTGAGATAGGCATGAGATGTGCTCCTGGAAAGCCTCCAACCACAAGGCAAGGCTGAAAACAGAGAGCGTGGCTCCTGGCTGTGCTACAGGTGTACCAGGGTCTTCTGTTAGAGAGTGCTGAAGGAGAGGACAGGTTTGGGCAGGAGCAGTGAGCAGTGCTGGGCTTTTTCCAGCACAAGAAACAAACACGAGAGGACAGCCAGCTCTGACAGAAAACACTTGATGAGTGCCTCAGGAGGAGAAAATCATTCACCTGATGACATGAGGACCTGCACTGCTGCCCCGCGCTCTGTACAGCACTGCCCATGGAGGTGCCCCCACCCGACAGCCCCAGCTCACAACTCCACTCTGAATGCAGGATGGAGGCGTTCTCAGAAAACCCACACGGCCTTCTGACAGGGTTTTCATTTTGGATGGAGTCAAGGAAAAGAGCTCGAAGCACGGCTAAAGCTCACCATTATTTCTTAACGTGGCAGGGATTTACAGTGGCTTCCTGCCAATGAACATTTGAATAACACCTGGTTTTGCTCTCCAACAATATGAAATGAAGGGATTGCATCTTGACAGTTCCTAAAGGAAAACAAACTTTCCCCTGTCTATCCAAGGACTCTTTGTGAGAGGGCTGATGTTTTCAGATCACAGTTCCTCCCCAGAAAACCAAACCCCAGCTTCT
Source organism: Centrocercus urophasianus (assembly GCF_019232065.1). Lineage (NCBI taxonomy): Eukaryota > Metazoa > Chordata > Aves > Galliformes > Phasianidae > Centrocercus > Centrocercus urophasianus. The sequence goes on from NW_024884253.1 coordinate 21,630,777, forward strand.
TCCAGTTCAGTCTGAAGGATCACATCCCGTAACCTCCATCTCCCCAGCTCTGTCAGCCAAATTGTGGGGCTCCTGGTCACATCCAAACTGGATTCTTGAGTTTGCTCACTTCAGTACTTTAGAAACACAGAAACAGGTCTCTGGCACTTGTTCTGCATAAGTCTGGAGGGAGCTGGTCTTACTCACAAATGTAGTTTGCTTTTTGGAAAATAGCATTGCAGACTGTGACTTACAACGGGATCAACTAATTTGATGTCATTAAGTCAACACTGCAGAAAGCTCTGCACTGACCAAAGGCAGAGGAAGGAAAGCAGGAAAGGAAGTGCCTAAGCTTGATGTTAAACCTAACGTCGACTTTCAGCCAAGGACATTTTGCACATGGACACGTATGTGAGAGTGTGTTTTTTTGTGCTGGGTCTGCTCCCACACCTTGTATGTTAAACAACATGGCAGGGCTTGTGCCTAAATTTGAGGCAGGAAACCTTGGAAGCAGATGTGTAAGGAAAGAAGAATGGCTGGGAGGTTCCTTTACAGATATGCTGGGCTCGTGCTGCATACAAGTGATTGATGTTCATGCAAACTGCTTGGAGTGATAGTTTGCAAGTGATCTGTATTTATCTCTTTGTGGAAGAGGAAGAAGGAGTCGGAGGCACCCCCTGCAACTCTTGGTGATGTGGCAGGGAACAGCCAGACATGTACAGCGCATGCTGAGTGCTGCAAAACTAACAGGGGAGAGCTGCCCAATCACTTCCTGCTTTTATGATACTTGAAGTGCTGGAGCATGGTGGAAGTATGAGCAGGTCATTGCTCCCGAGATCACTTCTTTTTTATCTGCAATGCAAATAAAAATGTCAGTTCCCTTAAGGAAATCCCTGAGCCACCTTTGTGCCCAGCTAGTCTCGCAAGGAACTGCTGTTGCCTTGCCTGCTGGGCTCCAATGGCAGCAGTGGTGGGGACAGCCAGGAGGGTCACTGTGTCTCCACTTCGTGATGTGGGGTATGGTATCACAAGGAGGAAGGGAGATGTGGGATAAGAGCCGTGCTGCAGGGAGAGGAGAGCCTCTCCCAGGGACTTCACAGCCGTAAGGCCCAGGATCTCATCTCCTTTCTGGGCCTGTCTCAGATGCAACCCAAGGGCTTGACTGCGCCAGAAAAATACGTTACGCTAATTGATCAATGCATCATTTTAATGTAACAGTCACTGTAAGCAAGGATGGCCACGTGTGACGCGGTTGCTGACCCAAGGTGACCCAGACATGGTGGCTTTCACCTCCTGAAGCACTTTGCGCAGCCTCAATTAACAAGTCCTAACACTGTAATTCTGTAACACACACACATCCCACGGGGCACTCATTCACTAAAAGTCACCTTTGGCCCTGCCTGCCTTTGGCTCCCAGGCATGCACTACCTCCACACAGACCCTATTCGCTCCTGAGAGCACTAACACTGAAAGTAATTCTGCCCATCTATGAACTGGAAGTCGTTTGTGGTTGCCCCATCCCTGGAGGCATTCAAGGCCAGGCTGGATGTGGCTCTGGACAGCCTGGTCTGGTGGCTGGCGGCCCTGCACAAAACAGGGGGATTGAAACTAGATGGTCTTTGAGGTCCTTTTCAACCCAGGCCGTTCTGTGATTCCATGAAGTCCACTCGCACGGCTCCCAGCGAACACGGCCATACCGAGCACCAACCCAGTACACACAGCCCCACCGCGCGCGCTGCGCGTTCCCTCCCCGCGGGAGCGCGCCACGCCGGCCCCGCCCCTCCGTCACGTGCGTTAGCGACAGCCGCCGCCGGCGCCGATTGGGCGCGGGGCGGGGCAGCCCGTCAGCTGTGCGCGCCGCTATAACAACAAAGGGCTGCGCGGGGCGCGGAGTTGGCGCGGCTGCGGTGCTGGGAGCGGCGGTGCCGTGCGGTCCGGAGGTGAGTGCGGGGCCGGGCGGTCCCGGCTCGCTTTTCGGCCCCGAGCGCCTCCCGCCTGCCCGTCCCTGTCGCACCCGGAAGGGCGGCCGGGGAGACCGGGTCGCCCCCGCTTTGTCTCCGCCGAGCGGGGTGGCTGCGTCCCGGAGGAGCTCCGCGGGGTCCCGTACTCTGCGCTCCGCCCGGGTCGGTGGGGTCGGGCAGCGCCGCCCGCCGCGCAGCGCTCGTAGCCCGACCGGGAGCGCCTGGGAGCCGCCTGGTGGCAGCGGGAACAGCCAGCCCAGCTGCAGAGGGAAAGGAGGAGTGCTGACGGCCCGGGGGTTCTTCTGTTCTTCGGCTCTTTCTTTTCTTTTCATTACGTTCGTTTCTTTTCCCCGGCGCGTCCCTCTGCCCCGGCAGTCGCGCTGTGCGCTGGGCGGGGCGCTGCTCGTTCAGCCGCCCACATCCAACCGCGTCCTCAGCTTCGGTCACGGCGGTCCCGTGCCGTGCTGCGGGCGTAGGGCTGAGCGGTTGGAAAGCTGAACGGAGGAAAGGGTCTGGGCGTGTTAGCTGACAGCCGGCTGAAGGGGAGCCAACAGTGTGCCCAGGTGGCCAAGAAGGCCAACGGCATCCTGGCTTCTATTAGAAATAGCCCTGCCAGCGGGCGCAGGGAGGTGATCGATTCTGTGCTCAGCTCTGGTGTCTGCATCTTGAGTGCTGTGCTCAGTTTAGGGCCCCTCAATACGAGAGAGACATCGAGGTGCAGGAACGTGTTCAGGGCAGCAGAGCTGTGAGGGGTCTGGAGCTCAAGTCTTGAGGAAGGTGGTTGAGGGAGCTGGGGTTGTTCAATGTGGAGAAGAGGAGGCTCAGGGGACGTCTTAGTGATGCCTGAAAGGAGGCTGGTGTAACATGGGGGTTGACCTCTTTCTCAGGTAACAGTGACAGGACTAAGGGGAATGGCATTACACTGCACTGGGAATGTTGAGGTTCGATATAGGGAAAATCTCAGGAGGAGTGGTGAGGCACTGGCACAGGCTGCCCAGGGGTTTGCCTCTTCTCCCAGATAACAGCAGTAGGATGACAGGGAGTGGCATTAAGCTGTGCCAGAGGAGGTTTGGGTTGGATGTTAGGAAAAGTCTCTTCTCAGAAAGAGTGGTGAGGTATTGGAAGAGGCTGCCCAGGGAGGTGGTGAAGGCACGGTCCCTGGAGGTGTTCAAGAAATGTATTGGTGTGGCACTGAGGGATGTGGTGAGTGGGCATGGGTTGAGAGTTGGACTAGTTGACTGTTACCAGCCTTGTGTGATTCTTCCCTGCTTCTCCCACTGCTGACTCTCAGTAACAGTGTTACTGCTTGGTGTCCAGTGGCCTCATATCAGCGTGAAAACATGGCATGTTTCAGAAGCTCTTATATAGAAAAACAACTGAAGTTAATGCAGTTTCAGGTGCTATCTTGAATCTTCCTTGGGGTGTAGAGGAGGAAACAGCACACTGACATTGGAAGCCAGTGTGCCTCATCTGTGTGGTCTGAGGGCTGTGGGTGAGGTGGCATGCAGGCCTTGGTAAAGGATGCAGCCTGCAAGGAGTACTGTTGGTTGGTTTTGTCTGCTGTGGTGTCTGTCCCATTCTGGATAGATATCTGCATATCGTTTTCCTTGGTTAATTATTTAAGCAGGTATTTATCTGTAAGAATTCCAACAAGCTGAAGTAATTCAAATGTTGTTCTGGTGAGATGAGTGCTCAGTCCCTGAATTTTTCTCACATGTAGCTGTTACTTATTCAGCTGGCTTCCATTCCTTGGGTTACACATGGATATCCAAAGGCTATCAGCATGCCAGTGTGGGGACAACTGGCTGCTCAGCTCTCAGCAACAATGGGATGCCCTCATCCCAACCACTGCGTGCAGGGCTCAGGCTTGCTGGCTGTCATTACACCTAGATCTAGAGAAGTATGCAAGAAGCATTACTGTAATTAAACCAAGTCACCTCTCTTCATTCCTTGGAGTCAGTGAGCTCAGGGTACTGAGGAAGGGTTTGGTGGGCTTGTGTTCTGTGTAGAACACCTAGAGGTGTGGGCCAACAGTAGAGTGAAGCTTCTTACAGGAGGAGGACCTGGGAGGAAGGCTTTAGAGGGATCTGGGCCTCTTCTGTGTGTCACTGGGATGCCAGTGGGGCTGCTTCCTCCTGGGAAAGACTTTTGCTGGTCCCTCACTTTGCACCAGTGAGAGGGCTTCAGCTTGCTGCCCTCAGGATGCTCTCTGTTGCTTTGTCACTAAGACCCCTGTCACTGTTTTTTGCAGGTTTAACACAAACTGTTTACCAGCCATGACTCTACGTGTCCTGTACCGAAACTAGTAAAGCATCTGTGCACTTTAATCTCAAGTCTATGCCACCGTGCTAGAACAGTGTGAGCTGTGCCTTGAACCTTGGATATAAAGATCTACCAGCCAAAGTCTTGTTCCTGCCTTAGTAATGTTCCAGAGGTTAAATAACATGTTCATGGGAGAGATTGATGGCTTGTCCAGCCAAGAGCCAGAGTTCAGTGAGAAAGAAGATGACGAGTGGATTCTAGTTGACTTCATAGGTAAGGTGCCTGTCAGACCTGAGCTCTAGCCCGTATTGGTTGTGTTTCCATGTGAAGAAACCATACAGACAACAGAAACTTGGTGAAGGCAAACTTGATGGAAGTGCAGGGTGCCTTCTGAACACGTGCACCAAAACGTGTTACGTAAACTGGTAAGAAAAATTACATCAGGTTTATAAGCCTGACATGAGCTTCAGCAGAACCACTTGTGCAGATAAAACGTGCTTGACTTATTGCACAGTTGTATTGCTCGGCTGATAACAGCTGCTTTACGTGTCTAACCTGCGTTGTCAGGGAACTCCCTTTTCCCCTCCCCTTGGCTCATAAAAACTTGTGTACATACTGATAGGGGTTTGTTTCTGTTTTTGTTTCATATCCTGTTTCTGGCTACGTGTGACCTTGCTGTGTTTGTCTTTCTGCAATCACTGATGTTGGTGGCTCCCCTGATCACCTGCAGCAGACACTTGCACTAACTGCACCACGGAGCAAGATGACATTGCTGAAACATCACCTGCAGGCAGCTCGCCTGTCTTCACCTGCCTGCCATCTCCTCTGGAGCACTTGCCTGAGGCCGGCGAGTCGTGCTTCATCCAATTTGAGTCGTGTCCCATGGAGGAGAGCTGGTTCATCACCCCTCCACCATGTTTCACTGCAGGTGGGCTGACTGCCATCAAAGTAGAAACCAGCCCCATGGAGAACCTCCTCATTGAGCACCCAAGCATGTCTGTCTATGCTGTCCACAATGCCTGCCACAGCCTCAGCGACACTGGATGTGGGGATGAGGAATTCTGCAGACCGGGCAGTCCCAGGTACCTTTGCTTTGTGCCAAGTAAATGCTGCTCGTCTGCTGCTAAATATATCTGGTTTCTACTTCATCAGTATAGACACTTAATACTGAATTTTCCAGCTTATTTCAGAGCAAGTGAATAACATGAATACTACACAGGTTGGGTAGGGTGATCAGGGCTGCCTACCTAGAAAGATGTTACAAGAGATGACTGTGCTAGGAGGAAATGAGGTGTGCAGCTCTTACACTGAGAGGTGTAAATACACTGAGAGGTGTATTTACGGAGCCCAGTGATTCCTTCACAGAACACACTCAAGTTCTGTGGAGACTGGTGGCAGTTACCTGTGTAGCTGATTGTGTATGCTAGAAGACACTTTGCCCCCTTTGTAATTAGAAGAAAAGTCATTTAGCCAGAACATATGGAATTTTTTATTATAAGGATAGGAAAGCACTGGAACAAGTTGTTCAGAGGGGTGGTGTATGCCCCATCCTTGGGGGCATTCAGGGTCAGGGTGGGTGGGGCTCTGGGCGACCATATCAAGCAATAGATGTCTCTGTTCATTGCAGGTGAGTTTGGCTACGTTGCCTTTACAGATCCTTCAAACTCAAATGATTCTATAGCCATGTGTATTTTACCATAAGCATTAGTCAGTATCCTTTCTGTCACCTTGAGTTGAAAAATGTTACTCCAACAGTCCTAACAGAGAAGTCTATTTGTTTTTGTCACTCTCAACCTAGTAATAGGTTGGGATAGAAGACAAAATCTTGTCACACAGCTTGTGGAACAGACCCAAACTGAAATACTTAACAAAACTTGCATCTCTCAATGTGAGAATTTGCATTGCAAACTTCTACCAAGGTGAGAAGTTGTGCTGTTCTAACCTTGAGTTCTAAAGACCTTGCCATTTGAGATTACTGTGGATGTGTTTTCTTGGTGCACTACTCCCTTGCTGCCAAGTGCCCAGTATTTGCATCTAGACCATATATCATGTGTATATGCATGTACATATATTTTTGTTGCTGTCACTACACGTTTGCCTGTGTTCCATTAATTGGAGTTAGTGGAATGTTTTGGGCATCCTGATTGACAACAAAGTGACTTAAATTATAGAAATCTTTGTGTGGGAAAACAATGAAAGTGCAGAGAAGCTGCTGTAGATAGATGCCCAATGACTTTGGGTCAGGTCCTTGTCATGTTTAAACTGCTCACTTCAGAGAAGTGAGTGACTGAGATGGTGCACATGGCTGTGTTTTGAGCACAGTGCTGGTACCAGTACATGTACAGAATCGCATGCTGTGCCTCGTGATTATCTGAGGAGGGCAGTTTGTGATATCAAAAACTGAGGATCTAGCTGAACTTAGGGGGTAGCTATGTGTACTCAGCACCTTTTAAAATTTGGGTTAGGAGGAGTCTGCAGGACAACCGTAGGCTCTTAGGCATGGCCTGGTAAAGGAAAGACCAGCTTTGATGAGTCGTCTCCAGTGCATGGTAACACCTGCAGTCAGATACTGGCTTCTCTGGTGACTTCTTTGCAAGAGGCAATGATACAAATTATTTGGGAGAAGAATCTTGTGTTATGTTATGCAGTGGAGTTAGGCAACCTTAATGTGTTGAGTGTCACAGCTTTAGTTTCCCAAATGGCATATGATTAAGTTTCCACATGCTGTCTTCTCATTTGTTACCTTATCAGAGGATCTAGGCCTCTGTATAAAACATCACTATTCGGGGTGGCAGAACTGGGGGTTGATCTCAAGTCTAAAGCTGAGGTAGATCTCAAACTGGGAAAATCAATTGCACTGAAAGCACAGTAGGCTTTGAAAGCTGTCTTTAAGTCCCCAGTGGTTTAATGGTTGGCCATTTAATGTTGTAGGGCCAAGAAAAGCTGCTTAAGGCACACTGGCACAGTAAGTACTGCTGTTTTGGGATAGTGCTTCTTGTGTGATCAGTTTGCTAGCAACACTGCTTCCTCTAGAGCCTTGTATGCCAAAACAATATTCCTTTTTAGGACTAACCTTTGTGCTGAATAATGTAAATTGATCAAGCCTAACTGCATCTGCTTTAACAAGCCCAAATACTAAGTGCAGAAAAATTACTTTAAAATATTAATTGGTGTGGGGTCTGAATCCTTTAATGTTTCTTGTGAGATCTGGCTATGTATTCTAACTGTAGTAGCAGTGCTTTCTAGCAATACAGATGCTGGGCGTACAAAGTGTATGGAGCATCAGGCTGGCTTTAGATATAGCCCCTCTAAAAAGATGTTTTTGACCATGTGGTCAGAGGCTCATCAACCCAGTTCTCCCAGTGCCTGGGGCTCACTAGGGCCAGACTACCAGAGGCAGCCACTGAGATTCCAAAATATGGAACTTTCATTTTGGAAGTCTTCATTTGTTCCTTCTAAATTCCTGCCAAAGTAAAAGGATGGCACAAACTTTTCCTGTGTTCTTTCAGTCAGTTGTATTTTCTCCCATAATAAGTCACAACACTTAGGATTAGCAGTTAATGCACTTCTTTAGCTAATGACACAAAGTAAAAGTGTGTTTAGGAAAAACACATTCCAATAACATCCTGTGGTATGGCTTTCTAACTTTTTTAAGGCTTCATCTGGAGTTCCAGCTCCAGCACTGTGGAACACATGAAGGGACCACTATATATGGAAAATGGTAGCCCCATGTTTGCAGGCACCCTTGTGTAAATTGAGCTGGTGCAGTCTGCTGAGTAGGTTTGTTTGAAGTCCTAGATTTAGGATAAATCCAATGAATGGAGAGAAGAAAATGAGCATGTCATAGTGCTGGTAGGCTTCAGTACAGTTGCTTCAAGTTACCTAGGAACTTAAAAAGCAAGTGAATTATGTGGATTTTGATATTTAAGAAAAAAGGAGAGAGTAGGGGCAGTGTCCCTTTCTGATAGAGCATATACATCCTTGTACATGGGGTGGAGGCAGGTAGAGGAGCTCAGCTCTGTGCCAGTCACCTCCTAGAGGAGACTTGAGAAGGATGAAGCATGGTCATAGCAGTCAGTGCTTATTGCAGGCTCTCCAGGAGCCCATGGGGATGTTGTACAATAAATGCAAACCAATCCCTCCCCCAAAAAATACTGCGTACAGGCATGCTACTGCTAAAAGACGGATTTCTAAAGGGATTTCTTGCTCATGCTTAAGCAGACTCCTGGCCTCTCAGACACCTTTCTGGGTACCAATGAGTTGCTCACTGGTAGCTGGAAATGCCTCTGGTCTCATACCAGCTGTGGCTCTCGGACTTGGGACTTGCTTTTCTCACTTCTAAAACCACCAAGTTATTTTTATCTTTACTCTTGAAGTTTCAGGAAACGCCAGTGATTGTTTGGTGAAGTAGGGAAGTCAGTATATCACTATGTCAGTCCCTGCTTGCATGGGCTGCTGTTTTGTTTCTCACTAGTGCATGATGCAAAGGTTTGCCAAAACTGCTGACTCTCTCCACTTGTGAAATCAAGAGGACTGTTTGGAGAATGATCCTTTTGAGTTGTTTCCAGTGTGTGTCGCAACTTGTCTGTCTTTCCCACTCCTGTGCATGAACATTGAGTTTACTTGCTCGCAATCCAAATTACACTTTCACTAGTGTGCTTTTGTTTTCAGTTCAAACAACTAGTGTTCAAGGTGATTTTCTTTAAACCAAACTTTGCCCATCGGATAAATGTAAGTCTTCTAAAGCTGGATCGGTGACGCACGTTGCCTTGTAATTCTGATCTGTGCTGTGGCGTTAGGGAAGTGGAGTGGGAAAGTAAGGGCACAGTGGCATTATACACCAGAAGCCCAAAAGCTATTTTTTTTGCCTTGGTGGTAAAAGCAAGTTGGCAGTGCTGCTTACCAATGTGATTTTCTTAAACTGGCTTGGCCTAACTTGAGCCCAGATCTTTGTCCGGTACAATCAGTGTGCCCCTTCTTGAAATGCTGGATGTTCATGTTCTCGTGCCCTCTGCAGCTTGCATCTTTCAGTCCTAACTCAGAAACAATCTAAATATGCATTTTTTTTGTTTCTAGACTGGAGGCCCGAAATGAAACAGGACAGCGTGTTCGCTGTTTTGTCGCAGCTCTTCCTGCTCGTTCAAGTTTTCTGGAAAAAAACAAGAGCTTTCGTCCTACCCACTGGATAAAAGAACACAGCAAAAGACACTTCCTCAACAGAAATGGTCTCCGTCGCCAAAACCTCACCAGGGATTGCCACTCTCGGCATATCAAGCACAACGGACTGTTTGTTCACCAGCCTTGCCAGCGTCAGTTCAATTACTGATGGCTCTCGTGTTTTAATCTATGATCTGATTGTTCCTTAGGTTGCTCATGTTTTCACACATAGGTGAGTGTGGTCAATCTGCAGCTGATCATCGATTCCCTCCGACACAATCACAACTAATGCTGCATTGGTTTGATGACACATCTCCAAAAATCTTGCTACAGTCTAAATTATGTTAAGTATCGGTGTCTTAGAAGCCTGTCAGTACAGTAGCTCATGTGCTGACCTATCTACAATGTATGGATAGGTTCATAGTCTTAAAGAAGCTTAACTGAGATAGAAAAATCAGTTATGTCTTTGCATTAATCAAAGTGGAGTTTAAAAATTTGAAGTTAGCCATATGCTTTAATGACAAGTACTTGACAGCTTGTGTATCTCTCTGTATTAGGCATATCTGATTAAGTTCTAACAAGGAAATACTGTAGCTGCCAGTGAATATTACATAGCTATGCTGATCTGTTACAAGGACAACTAATCTGAATTGCCTAGTACCTACCTGTGTTTGCATGGAATCTGTGTAGTTGTGTTAGGTACTTAATAAGAGTATCAGAAAAGGGTTAAACGTCCCTTTAGTATTTCTGCAGTATCTATGGCACTGGTGTTACAGATGAAGTACCTCACAGTGGAGTGAAAGGAGAAGTGGACCTATGGGTTAAGTACAGATGCATAAGCCAGAGAGCTAAAGTGTTCTACTTGGTACAGTTTGAGCTCTCTTCCCTTTCTAACTCTTTTTATTGTTGAAGATCAATTTCTTCTAAAACCTAATCTGTTCCATTTGTTCTGTAGTCTGGTTACCCCCCCCCCCAAAAAATAGTGGATCAACTGTTCTTCTAATTCCACTGGTAGCTGACTGCTTTTTTGAAGAAGTCAGGCTGATGCCCAGCTATTTCTGAGCTGCTGATTGCTGTTAGATTTTCTTGTTTACAGGCTGAGAGTTGCTCGAAAATAGCTGGAAGAAGGACTTCTGATAGAACTTCTTCTAATTCTCTATCTAATCTGTTCTCCCACTCAATCAAGTCTGAGATCAGTTGTGACTGGAAATGAAGAGCAGTGGGTGGCAAGGAGAAGAGCATGCTGAAACAGTCTTACAGAACTAAATACAGATAACGGTATATAAAATTTGAGGCACCTCAGCAGTGTTTTTAAGTCAACAGGGAGCAGAAAGACTGGATATCAATTCCGTGGGTTACTAGGGAAGAAAAGCCATTCAAAACTAACAAATGCTCAAGTATTCTTAAGTATATAATACTTAAGTATTCATTCTTAAGAACATTCTGCAAAATACTCTGTTGGGAGTAGGTGGGCACTTAAAGGCAAAAAAAAACCCAGCTTATTAATAGATTGTACATTACACTGCAGCCACATGGCACTCTGAACACTGATAGGTAATCTAGGATGTGGGTTAAGTCTCTTTGAAGGGGAGAGGGAACAGAAATTCTCACAAAAAAGGGGGAATAAGTAACTTTACCTCCTTTTTATCAGTGCTCAAATGTTGTGTGGTCCTTTTTTTTTTTTTTTTTTTTTTTTTTTCCCCTCCCTGTGCTGGGTGCCTGGGGCATTCAAGTGTTAATGTGGCATTCAGTCATGTCTTCCAGTAGTCCTTAGACAGAAGTTTCCATAAGGACTCACATGGAGAGCATTGGAAATTGGGTGATGTCAATGTGAATTGTTCCAGACCTGCAACACTTGTTTTCTAAATCCATCCAAATGCTTCAGATTTTCTCAGAAGCCCAACAATTTGAATTAGTATTGATATAGTTATAGTGTAGTGCATGATGTAGTTACTGCACATAGTGCAGCTGGAATTGCTGGGGAGCATACCTAGTATGCAGGAAACAGCATTTCTTTCAGTTTTCATTTCTCACTTCAGTTTTGCTGCTTACCTGGGATTAGTTAGGGTTGTTGCAAGGGGATGTTGGCAAACACATGCATGTGTAAGAGCAAGTGGTGCTTTCCTGGATACACTGGCCTTCAAAACACATGGAGTTTGTGTGAACTGGGTAAGAGAACAAAATTGGTCACGTTATGAGCCTCAAAAATAGCAGTGAGGGTGTTACTGCTCTTTAAAGCCTTATGTATCCATATTCATATAATTTTTGTGGTCCAAATACTCTGGCTTATCTCCAAGTAGCTGTAGTTTCTCCAGTCTTGCATCTGTACATATCTGTACCTGGCATAAACTTCTACTTGCCTCAGATGGTCTACCTTTACCACTCCAACTCTTTGTCCAGCTTAAACTTCCTTTTCCTCACTGCCAACTTTCTAGCTCAGGAAAATTCTGTGCTTTCCTGTATTATGTTTTTCTTGATATATCAAGTAACTACTTTCCTTCAGCTTTAATTTTCTTAAAGTTAAATGAAGGAAGATGATGTATCCACCTCCCTGTGTTGGAAGGAGTAAGTAATCCTTTGATCTCAACAGGGGGTGGAATTGAGAGTGTAAAGGCTCCCAGGCATTAGAATGAGAGCCTTGGTCTGTTCTTAGCAGGCAAGTAAATGCAACTTTAGACTGCTCCTAGAGTTGGGAGAAACTCATCTTTTTTTTTTTTTTTTATACTACATTACTAGATAACTTTCTGGTGATGAACTCCTATATCTTTCAGGATATAAACTGTTTTGTTGCACAAAGCTGTGCTTCTCAACTTGTAATAGTGGAAACCGTGTTGTTGTGTGAGATAGTACTGCATCAACGGCTTTTTGTTAATTTGTTTTAAGTATTTATGTTGATCTAGTCCCATTTTATGCCTGGAGCTATTGGGTGATTAGATTCGTTTTGGTTTTTTGTTTTATTAGTGAGCTGTGTGGCTTTTTATATGGTTTTTGAACTGTACTAAAATGTTTTTTTTGTTCTTGTAAAAGTGGAGGCCTTGCAGTGTCTCATACTGATTGACATTCATGAATTTTGCTGAAATGTTTTCATATACTGGTTAACAAACAGATCTGCATTTTAAACTGTGCCTTCTAGGTGTAACTTTACACAGCAGACTTGAAGATACAAAAGGGACATTTCAGATAGGATTAATACTGTACATCAGTCTATGCATATACGGCAGCTTCTTTCCAGAGCCACTTTCTATTTGTAGCAGTCTTTTTGATATGGAAGAATGTCTCGCTCTTATTTTTAATAGTTTAACACAAGCTGAAAGCTGACAAAATACAGCACTTTGCCAAAAAGTAGCATTGCTTAACCGGTGTGTATTTCCTGAAGCAATCTTCTGTATTTTGTTTTCATGGTGCATTATGCACCGTGGGGAGACGTGATCTGAACTCTCAATAAATGGCCTATTAAAAATGTCAGTCTTCTGTCATGTCTCATGAACTTGAAATGTATGGGGGTCCCATTGGGGTGTGGTAGACATGAGTACAGTATAGAGCAAAATCCTTGCTGTTGTACAAAGGTTTCTCTGGGAATTGATTTGCATTATTTATCTAATCTACTTATCTACTAATATTACTTATTATCAAGTGATAATACATGGTCTAAGAGATACCTCGCATCCCTGCCATCTGCTGTGCCTCCTGATGAGCCTGCTGAAATGCAATAGGTGAACAGGATAGAAAGTAGGGAAGTAAGCACACAGGGCAGGAAAGCTGGTATCAAGATAAACAACCCTGCTGTTACACAGGCTTGACACTTTCCAGAGGTTATTAAAAAAATCTAGTTGCTGTTGTATTCAATTGTTGTCTGCCCACTGGCTGATGAATGCTGATGCCCTCATTGGCTTCATCTTGTGGTGGGGTTTTGCCTCAGGACAACACGGCTACCTGTGAGATCATGACTAAGACCTGGGCAGCCTGGTCTCTTCCTGTCTGGAAAACTGTCTCCAACAGTGGGGACTGCACAACTTCTAAGAAACCTGTTGTGATGCTTGACTTTTGTAATTAGGGCCCAGAGAAGACCTTTCCATGAACTTCATTTTGGTTCTCAACTCATTGCCTTTGCTTGACCTCCCATGCACAGCTCTGACAGGTCTGCATCTTGTACTGGAATGCTGTGATTACCATTCAAGAGGTTGAGTTAGGGATAGGTAATGTGAGGCACATAAAGACCCTGTGCAAATATGTGCAGGGGTGAGATTAGGAAAGCCCAGCCACCTGCAACTGAGTCTAAGAAAGGCTCTGTATCACGGCTGCAACCATAATGCTCTGGAAGGCAATAAGGAGCTTCTACACATATGCCACCTGCAAAAAGATTAGGGAAAAAGTAGACCTGCTTCCAAATGGGGCAGGAGACCCTGTGTCAAAAGCATAGAGAAGTCTGAATGCCATGTGTTCTTTGCTACAGAATCTAGCAGTAAGAAAGTCTTTGGAAATCGTGGGCTTCTGAGGTTAGCAAAGGGAAGGCTGGTGCTTCGTTGAGGGGGACTGAGAAAAAGAACACTTCAAGAAATGGAACGTAAATCTATAGGATGCATCCATAACTAGTAACAATCATTGACTCTCTAATGGTGTTGTGAGGACACTCAGTCTTTCAGTGGTTATAGCAGTGAACAGGGTTCCTAAGGAGGGAAGGAAATCAAGTATTGTGCCTGTATTCAAGAAAGTAAAACAAACAAAAAAACACCTGGTAATTATAGGACAATCAGAATGGTTGAGCTCAGAAAGTTGTACACAGTGACACCAAGCCTAGCTAAAGGCCATTACCTGCTGTTGTACCCAAAGTGTTTATACTGACTGTGGTGCTGGGGCTGCCACAGTTCAAGAAGTGTTTGGACAATGATCTCTAACATAAGATTTGATCTTTGAGTGGTCCTGTGTGAAGCCAGGAGCTGAACTCGATCCTTGGGGGTCCCTTCCAACTCAGGGTATGTTATGATTCCATCACTCCTGTGATGGTGAACGTCTTCATGAATGACCTGGCTGTTGGAACAGAATGTGCCATCAGTAGGCTTGCAGAGAGTAGGAGAAGCTGCTGCATGCACCTGTGCTGCCACTCAGAAGATCTTAACAGGCAGAAAAGATGCACTGGCAGGAACATCATAAATTTCAGCAGGTAGAAATGCAAAGTCCTACATCTGAGGAAAAATTACCGCTGACAATTCATACTGGGGCCAAGTGGCTGGAAATCACCTTTGCAAAATAGTCTGAGTATCAGTGGGTGCCTATTGTTGACTATGAGCCAGCAGTGCACCCTCGTGGTCTCAAAAGCTAAAAGCCTGCCCAGCTGCAAGAGGGAAGGACAGAGCTAACAGGTTGACAGAGATGCATCTGAGTGCTGTGTCCAATGCTGAGGTCCCCAGTGTGACAGATGTGGATATGCTGGAGAGAGTCCAGTAAGGGGCCAGAAAGATCACAGAATCATAGGGGACCACCCAGTCCAACCCCCTGCTACAGAAGTTCCCCACAGTGTGTTACTCAGGAAAGCATCCAGGTGTGTTTTGAATATCTCCAGAGAATGAGACACCTTCTCTGAGCAGCCTGCTCCAATGTTCCGTAATCCTTTTAGTAAAGAATTTTTTCCTCGTGTCTGTATGGAACTTTGTATGTTTCATTCTGTGCCCGTTGTCCCTTGTCCTGTCGCTGGGCACTGCTGGAAAGAGCCTGGCCCCCCATCCACTTGGCTCCCACCCTTTAGATACTTATCAGCATTGATAAGATCCCTACTCAGCCTTCTCTTCTCCAGGCTGAGCAACCCCAGGTCTCCCAGCCTTTCCTCATGAGGGAGATGCTCCAGGTCTCTCATCACCTCTGTGGCCCTCAGCTGGACTTTCTCCAGCAGTTCCCTGTCTTTCTTGAGCTGAGGAGCCCAGAAATGGGCACAGTACTTCGGATATGGCCTCACCAGAGCACAGTATAGGGGGAGGACCACCACTCTCAACCTGCTGACTACACTTCTTTTCATGTGCCCAGAATATCAGTCAGTCTTCTCCTTCTTGAACCTTGTCATTAAACTCAGAGTCGAGGGATCTTCCTGATCAAGGGTGAGGCAGAGGAGGTGCTGAGCCTCAGCCTTGTCTGTGAGCACCGGCACCAGCCTCACAGGTAAGAAATTCCAGTTAGCTGGCTGCTAACCCTGTGTGGATTCAGGTGCTTTTTTCCATCACAGTTTTGCTGCTTCTTGTGTCCTCCCCCCCCTCCCTGAGAGCTCTAAACAAAAAACTTCCATCTGAAAAATTTGTGGCCAAGGAAAAGATGAGACATGTTCCTCCTGGTCTCACTTCATGTGCAAATGAAAGCAGTGACAGTCTGAAAGAAAAACAACCACTTTTTCTTTGGCTACTCTCATCTGATCAACCTGAATTATCTTTGAAGGCGTGTCTCCTGAGTTTATCTTTTCCTAGGAAAATCTAGATCTCTGGGTTTTCTTATGCTTCTTTTTTTTTCCCCTCCTCCCTGTGATAGGATGGAAAGACAGGTAAAACATTTCCCACTTGTGTTCTGTCAACTGTGCTGGTAACTTCAAAGAGCACGGTTCTGTCATTTCACAGAATCACAGAAACACCAAGGTTGGAAAAGACCTACCAGATCACCCAGTCCAACCATCCACCCATCACCAACAGTTCTCACTAAACCATCTCCCTCCACACAACATCCAAACGTTCCTTGCACACCTCCAGGGTCGGTGACTCCACCACCTCCCTGGGCAGCCCATTCCAGTGCCTGACCACTCTTTCAGAAAAGCAGTATTTCCTAACGCCCAGCCTAAATCTCCCCTGGAGCAGCTTGAAGCCATTCCCTCTGGTCCTGTGGACACTTGCAGCTGTCCAATCCTTAAACTGGAACAAACTGGGGAACAAAGTATTCTGCTTAACTGAGATGATGAAACAGAATTTGAGCAACAAAGCGCTTGTTTTTCCGAAGAAAACTCTGAGGGAAAGTTTTCATTTTCAAGCGTAGGTTTTGTGTCCTGCCTGTTTATCAAAGCTGGAGTGTGTGCTCCAGCTTCCTGTACGCATAGATCCTTGCACATCTCTGATGAAGCCATGATACTAATTACTGAAAATGAACACTGGTAGAAGTTCTCCATGTTGTTTCCTTGTTGAGTTGTTCATTATCTGCTTTATTTGTCTCGCTGAAATACTTTGGTGCATGTTTACAACCACAAAATGCTACCTCCACAATTCAGCGATACGTGCAAGTAGAGTTCAGGCTTCTTAATGAGAAGTAATTCTTAATGTGGCCTGGTTGTTCCCATGGCGTGCTCACAATAAGTTGTTCTCAAAATAAATAGGACTGAACCGAGACTTAGCAGTGTGTTCATAAATTTTTGTGCCTCAGCCAGTCCTTTTCTCCATGAAAATACTGTCTTGGAACTACTGCTCCATGACTAACACTTCAGAAGTTAAAGTCTCTCTAAGTGTTCCAAAGTGTTGCAGGCAGATAGATGGTTGAATCCTCAACAATCTTAATGAGACAGCTAACTATGTTTTAATTGAATGGACAAGCCAAGGAAAAAGAACCACAGAAAAAAGAACAGCAACAAAAACAGACAGATAAAAATAACAGAACAGGTCAGATCTCAGTTTGCAGGCATGGGCAGTCTGTATTTCTTTTGAAGCTCACCTACTTTATGTCCAAATAAAAAGGTGACCCAGTAAGGCAATACAATTAAAAAATACATAGCTACCATAGAATCCTACAATGGTCGGTGTTGAAAAGGACCTTAAAGATCATACAGTTGTGCCCAAACATAATTCTGAGTGCTAAAATAATCTCATATTCCCTAAGGTGGATTTCTGTAGAGAAATTAGTAGTCGTAAAGAAGTGGGAAGGAGCCCTCAACTGCTAACAGCTGAAAGAAATAAGATGGCATTATAATTAAGAAAGGAAGGATTGATATGGGCAAAGGTATCCTGTTGTCTATATACAGCAGAGAATTTCAGCTCTAATTCACTGGTCTTGCACTGGTGGTGCAAGACAGAGAAACAGAAGTGAGGGATTTGAGTTCTGTGGCCGGTGAGAAATCAGCAAACAGCTGAATCAAGATTGATCTTTACCAAATGTTTACTAATAGTGTGCTGTTTGGTGCAGGTTATTATTTCTGGTGCATCATTCTTACATCTGGAGAGATCTACAGTGTGCCCAAATCACAGGCAAGGTCAGGGCTATGGAGAATCATTAGTAAAGCCTTAGTCTCCCACCATTAACAAGGTTTTTGCTACATTGCTTGCGAGCTGGAGTAGCAAACATTCTTCACTTTGCATGCCTGGGAAATAAAGCCCTCAGTTCAAGGCCTGCTGTGGGCATGGCCAGGTGATGTGAGTCACTGGGATGAGGAGATGTATCCCCTAGCTTTTTGGGGGCTGAGTCAGGGAGATGAGGGCTTGCCTATGTGGTCAGCAACTGGCAGCAGGGCTGTGGATAGGTGAGGATAATCTATTTTTGATGAAGAAAGTACTGTGTTATTGTCCAGCTTGTGTTCTAATGATCAGAGATTCCTTTCTTTTCCCCCATATTCATAGTTCCTCGTTCAAGAGGCATCATGCTTACAGACCAGTGGTGAAGCAATGCTGGAAAATGTGAGGAAAGTGTGGCTTGTTATCTCTCTGAGCTGCAGACAGGAGATGGAATGCAGGAGTAAGTAGGGATGGACTTAATGTTTGCCTCTAGGTTGTAGGTGCTACTTCCCACTGCAGAGATGCTGTCCTTAGGGGAGTTTGAGTGTGTACTGAAAAATAAAATCAAGAGGAAAAGAAAATTCACCATTGTATCGTGCTATATTATAGATCTGTCTCTGCAAGTTGTAAGGGAGCTGTTAAATTACTCCTGATCTTTCTCTTGTTATAACAGTAGCTCCTAGTGGTGGTGGTTGTGAACTAATCTGATTGTCAGAGGGGCTGCTTATGCAGAATAGCTTTTCTGCTGCCGGCATTGGTCTTAGACATATTCACATGCTAACAATGAAAAGTTTTACTCTTTTTCTTATATTTTGCTTTTATCAAGTGTTTATCAGACTAATGCCTTCCCTTGAAATCAAGAAAAAGAAGTCAAATTTGTAAGATCCAAAAAAGAAAAAAAGACTCTTCGATTGGTTCATGTTTTAAAACAAATCTCTGAAATGAAACCAGTAGAACTTCACAGGTTCTAACAGAAAGCCAGGATTTTGAAACCTTAGGGTTTCAATTATCCTATGCTGTTCGGCAGATGGAAGCCTCAGTTTGGGAAGGATATAGCTTCCTGCTAAAGGATTCCTTTTAGGAGTGGTGTAAGTTTTTCATGGCATTTAGGATAGTAGCTGAAGCCACCCTGTAGTAAACAGACTTAAAATTCCTCTTATAAGCTGCCTAGTTCTTCTGCACAGGTCCTGGTTTGAGCCTTCCTTTAACTGAATTATCAGATAGCTTAGATAGTGAAGATGTGATTCAGAAACAAAGTCTGGCAGCAAAAGCAAACAGCTATGGTGAAATGCTTATTGCAACATGATAGGAATACAGAGGCCAATACCTCATGTAATGTTGAACACAAATACTCCCTGCAGTGTGTTTCAATTAGCATAAAAGTTTTTTGCTCATGTGAGCTCATCTCCCTTAAGGAGGCACGCATGTAGTGAAAGAAGATGTCCTGTGCATTAACTCCTTTGGAAATAATCCCAAAGTGAACTTCAGTCACTTCAGTTTTGTTGCCGCATCAAAAGGTCGGCACGTTAGCTTGCGTTAGAACCATAATTTCACTGTCTGCAGTGGAGTTTTATTATGCTCTTCTGATTTTTTGTTTTTCTTTTCTGTACTGCTCAGGCTTTGGGGAAGAAGTCACTGGTAGGAGTCTGCTTACGGGACCGGGCCAAAAACACAAATACATTGGGATACCATGTGAAAGCAGCTCGCAGCAAAAGGGGTGGGAAAGCAAGTGGCAGTCATTGCTGTCGGTGTGCTGTGACCTGTTCATGGTAGGCCTAAACAGCTTCAACACAGACGGTTCACAAACATTGTCACTAAGTCTCAACAGGCCTCAACAGATGAGAGTGATTGTATTTTCTTAATGCCTTCTGAGCCATAAAGAGAAGACTTCCTTTGTGAAAAGGATGAGACTGGGCATTTTGCTGAGCTGAGCAGGCTGGGCAGCTCAACATCCACATCGTGCTGCTGTCGTGCATGCTGCTCTGCTGGAAGTCTGCAGGAACCATTGTCCTGGCAGCATCACAGGTGGGAGATGTCCCCTGCTGCCCAAACCTGACTCCTGCTGAGGTCACTTAGACCTGTTGGTAGCGCTGCTATGTCTTTGCTGTGGTGGACTGCACTGCCTTTCCACTTGTAAAATGGCAAAGAAATGAGAAGGCAAGAACAAAAACCTGGTTATTGTGGCTTAATTGCTCACTTAGATGTTGTAAGGTACAGATGTGTTTACTCTTTTGTAGCATTACACTTGGGAAAAGAAAAAGCAGAAGTGAAGAAAATGATGATGAGGTGGATTCATTTGAAGGCAGCTGGGGTATTTCTTCATGTGTTTACTCTCTTGTCTCTCTCTGCAAAATATCTGTGCACAACCTGCCTTCCTGCACAGCCTTCTTTTAAGAAGGAAAAGAAGGGTGGATTTTTGTTGCCGTTTAACTGCAGTGCAGTCCTTGGTTGGAACTCGTTTGCACGGAAGGTGGGTTTCAATTTGCCTGGGGGTCACAAAATTGCAGAATGGTTTGGGTGGGAAAGGGACCTTGAAGGTCATCCAACCCCTGCCATGGGCAGGGCTGCCCCCCACAAGCTCAGGCTGCCCAGGGCCCACCCAACCTGGCCTTGAGTGCCTCAGGAATGGGGCACCACAGCCCTTTGGGCAGCTTTGCCAGGGGATCACCACCCTGTGAGTGAAGAATTTCTTCTTAACATCTAACTTAAATGTCCCCCCTTTTAGCCTCAAGCCGTTCCCCTTCGTCCTATCTCAAGGGGTGGCCGTGCTGGGCTGCTGCTGCTGCCATTTCTGGACGTGGGGTGCGAGAGGGGTGCGGGTGTCCCTGGGCAGCGGCATGTGCTGCCGCAGGCGGAGCTGTGCTGCTTCCACTGGGGCCTGGCTCAAAGCCGCTTTCAGGGGAACCTTTTTGTGAAACGAGGCGCTTTTCTCGTTTTGATGAACTTCCTGGCGCTTAGACGTGTGGAGAAGCAGGAGGGAGAGGCGGTGCCTCAGCGGAGGCCGCGCAGAGCAGGCGGGAGGCTCTGTCGCCTCAGCACCCGGAGGCTGCGGATGGGGATCGCCCCGGCGCGGTGTGGGGGCTCCGGGCTGACCGCGGAGGGCCGCGGGGCGCTGACAGGCGGTGGCCGCGCCCGCTGACAGGGCGGCCCGGCTCCGCCCTCAGGCGGCGGCGGCGGGAGCGGCGCGAGGTGCGTGTTTACATTCCGCCGCCGCCGCACGTTGCCGCCGCGAGGCGGGCTGCCATTGGCGGGCGGGAGGCGGCGGCTCCGCCCCGGGGCCGGGCCTCGCCGGGCGCGCGGCGTGCGCGGCGCGTGGAGCCGCCCGGCATAGGGAGTACCTGCGGGAGCCGGGCGGCGGTGGCGGCGCGGGACAGCGATGCGGGGCGGCGGGGGTACGTGCGTGGAAACGGAGGCGGGAGGCGGAGCGAGATGCGGCGGCGGAGCGGCACTCCCCGCCCGCCACTCGCTCGGGTCGCCTTCACCGGGGGAACCGAGGCGGGCGGCCCCCGGGGTGCGCGGGCGGCGGCGACGGTGGGGTGTCCTCCGGGCCGGGGTGGGCGCCGCGGCCGAGGGGCGGCGCTGGGGCAGCGGGGCGCGGGCGCGGGGCGGGGGAGCTGTCTGCCGCCCTCGCACATGCGCAGCGCGGGCGCGGGCCGCGCTATATAGCGGCTTGGCGCCGGCGGCACTGCAGCAGCGCGGCCCGGGCGGCGGTGGCGGAGGTGCGCGGGGAACCGCGGGGGGCAGCGGGCGGGAAGGAGCCCACCGCACGTCGATGCGGTGTTCGGCGATGGTAGCTCCGGCGGGGCGTGCAGCGGGGACAGGGGGATCGGAGCTGGGGGCATCAGGAGGTCGGATGCTGGGGGCACAGGGCGTTGGGGGCATCATATGGTGCTGGGGCTGCGCGGGGTCGCGCGGATCGGTCCGGGGCTGATGCGGCTCTTAGCCCCGCGGGCGCTGCGGAGGCGCGGGCGGGAGCGGCGGGCGGGATGCGCGCCCGGACGCGGTTTTGGAGGGAGAGCGGCTGAGGAGGAGCGGCGGCGGCGCCCATCCGAGCCCGCAGCGCCCCGCTCAGCCCCGCGCTCGGCGGGATCCCGACCCGGCTCGCCGCCCGCCCGCCGCTGGTGGGGGCGGGGAGCGCTGTTGGCGCGCTGACCCCGTTTGCCGCCCGCCCGCACCCCGCGGCGCTCCGGGGCCGCCGCGTCCCCCAAGGCGAGGCCTCGGCTCCCCGCGCTGCCCCCGTTCCCCCCGAGGGACGCGTCCCCGCCTCGGGTGTCCCGTTGAGAGAAACGTCCCGACTGAGGTGGGGTGTCCGCCGGCGCGGGCTCCCCGTGAGGTGGCGGCGCTGTCCCGGAACCCCTCCCGCGTTTTGGAGGGAGCCCGGCGCGCACCGAGGCGGGAGCGAGAGAAGGGGTGGGGAGCCGAGGTCCTGCCGCCCCGATACCCCTGCAGCCCCGCCTGGGGGAGCTCGGCGCCTTCTGCAGAGACCCCAAGTGTGGGCAGCATTCTGTCCTGCCCCCCACCCCCCCAACCAGTTCTGTCTGAGCCCCGCTCGCCCCGGGGCCGGCCGAGGCGCGGCGCTGAGAGGCCGCCTCCTCCTCCTCCCCGCTCTGCAAATTGGCGCGGAACCGGCGCAGAGAGGCGGCCGCAGCGCGGGCAGCTCGGCCCGGCAGGTGGGGGAGGCGGGAGGGATCCCCCCCAGTGAGTGAGTGAGTGTGTGTATGTGTGTGTGTGTGCAGCCCGCCTGGGGTGCCTCCTCCATGCCCTCTCGCACGGGAAAGGCTGTTTGGCTGCTTCCCTCCCCCTACCTGACAAAATGAGCCCCAGGTAGGCATAGGCGAGCTGTGTAAGGGAGTGCCCATCTGCTGAGCGATGCGCTGCGGGGATCTGGGTTAAGCACCGTGACACCTCCAAGGGATCATAGAATCATAGAATGGCCTGGGTTGAAAAAGACCACAATGATCATCTAATTTCAACCTCCCTTCTATGTGCAGGATTGCCAACCAGATCGGGCTGCCCGGAGCCACATCCAGTCTGGATGTGGGGCAGCGTTTTTGTGTATCACAGGGATCCCATGCGAGGTGTGCCTTGTGCCAGTCAATTAACAGTGCCCTTCTGTCTCAGTTCTGAGCCACACATGGCAAAAAGCAACGTGGTTGCTTTGTCTTAGGGCACAAAGCACCCAACTTTCAGAAGATTCACTAATCCAGCTGTTATTCCTTTGATCCAGGTAGAGAGATCTTACCGCCCGAAGATGTCAAGACGCAGGTAAGCTGTCAGCATTGTGACACACCAACGTGCC
This sequence comes from Centrocercus urophasianus, assembly GCF_019232065.1. NCBI lineage: Eukaryota > Metazoa > Chordata > Aves > Galliformes > Phasianidae > Centrocercus > Centrocercus urophasianus. The sequence goes on from NW_024884253.1 coordinate 21,653,660, forward strand.
CTTTGCTCGCCTCCCAGCTGCTGCCCCCTTAATGCTGAGTGTCTCTGCCCCTTGCAGCAGCCGACTGCAGGCCAAACAGCAGCAACAGCTGCCTCTGTCATGTCAAGAAGAGACCCCACGTGAGCTGCAGGCACCAGAGCATCTCCAGACCAGGAAAAGGAGAACGGCAGAGGTGACCCACTTGATTCACTCAAAATTTAATGTTGCACGTTATTATGGTCACTAGGATGGGGGAAACCTTCTCTCTGCAGAGCTAAAAAATGGGGCAGGATTAGCAATAGTTTGCTGTGTGTATGAGGTCATGGGTGTGCTGGTCATTGTCAGCTTACTGATGTGTGGTTTTCTTTTCAGCAGGAGATTAAGAAGAAAGAAGATGGGAAAGTTGCTAAAAAACACCAATATGAAATTAAGGTAAATCAGTCTTTGGGTACTTGTTCAGACTAGGTGAAGGAATCTGTCTCGTTAAGATTGGTGAATGTGAAATCATGCATTCCACACTGGAAAAGGGGAAATTTCATTCTGTGCATGTGGACAGTATGTGATCTCTGTGCCTTAACATCTCTTTATGCTATTTTTTTTTTTTTTTTTATTTTTTTTTTTTCTTTTTTCCCCCCTTCACTTTTACAAAGGGTTTGGAACTAAATTCACTCTTAGATACTTCTGTCTGGCCAAATAGGTTTTGAGGTTTTGTATGCTAAGTAAACTGTATGCACTTTACCTTGAGAAGAAGCTCTGTAGGAAATGTTCAGTGTGTTCAAAGGAAGGTCTTGTCATTCTTTGTGAAAGGAATCTCCCTAGTTCCACAGACCATAATTAAAGCTCAGTTGTCACCATTTTGAAGGCTGTCAGCCATTACAGCATTGCATATGCTTCATGTACTTAATCAATACGGGTAAGGAGATATAGTGTACAACCAAATAACACTGAAATAAGCTGGAGACTCAGCTGAAGTTACTTAGAATTCTTTCTCTGAAGCTTTCTGCATGAATTGACTTCAGACTCCTCTCCTTTTAAGTCATTGCATATTTGGTGTCGGTGAGTTGAGAGATAGTTCACAGCTGCTGCTTGCTGGGGGGGTATCTAGCTTCAGAGCCGAGATGGGTGGCTCCTCCCTGGAGTACTTGGAAGATAACAAGTTGTTGAATTTCCCTTAAGACAGTAGAACCTCCACCCTCTCTTTTCTTTTCCCTTCACACAGATAAGTAGATAGGACCAGCAACCTAATGTCTTGTTTCTTAGTAGCAGTAAAAACCTATTCCATATGTACTGTAACTGTAGAGCTCACGTGATGGATAGGCTGCGTGTGGGTTCATCAAACCCAAGTCAGTTTTTTTCTCAGAGCTGAGAACCCTTGGTTTTGTCAGGTTTGTTTCTTCTTACATGTTCCATCTCTTGGCTACAAAAGGTTTTGTCCAGAGAACTTAATGCATGTGTTGTTGTTACTGTAGTCTGCATCTTGCCTCTCTTGCTGTCACAGTAAATCCTTCTTTCAGAAGACAACTTGTTTGTGTTGCAGAGTTGTTGGCCGCCCGCAATAACAGGAGGCATCTCACCTTGCATCATCATTGAAACGCCTCACAAAGAATCAGTAACCACTGACTTCTCAAGGTTCAAAAAATACAGGTTCAGAAACCTCTTCATAAATCCATCACCTTTGCCTGAACTCACGTAAGTTGACTGAATGCAGTAGTTGCTCTTTTATCACATGTGCTGAACTACTGTAGAAGTATCTGATATTGTATTGTGCTTGTATAATAGTGGACAGTACTCGTCTCTTCATCCCACAGACAGTTCAATATCTGGAAAAACACTCATCCTGTTGTGGGTTTTTCTCTTCCCCACTCAGAAATGTCCTGGACAGAGCACTTTTTGCTTGTTGTAGCCATCCTTTTGTAACTTAGCACTGGAGCCTGTCCGTGGCTGAAAGGGGTGCAGTGGTTAAAACTCACCTTCTGCCAGCACTATTGAAACTGAGCAACCAATAAAGTGACCAAAATACTGAACAAAGTTTAATAACTTTAGAAGTAGAACTACACAAACTTGCTGCACTGGTAGCAGCATATTTGATACAGTCACAGTTCCTGTCTTCTAGTTCAGTGAGCAGTGTTGCAGAAGTTACATACGTGTTATAAAGACTTTGCTGAAGAGGAAAGGGTAATCACTCAGTCGAGCAGTTTCTTTTGTAGAACATTTGTTTGTATGTCGTTGTAAACCTCTGTTAGTATACTACAAGTATGCTGACTGAGACGGTTTCTCTTTGCAAAGGGATAGATTAGCTGAGTGGATAGAGGTTGTTCAAGAACTGAACAATCCTTACACATTTGGGTGTGTTAGGTAAGTGTGCTGGTTGCTGTTTGTACAGCCCAACATTAATGAAAAAGCACGCTGCAGTGTGTTACAGAAAACTACTGCTCAAGTCACTGGGGGGAGAACCAAACATTGAAAGGTCAAAAAGAGATGAGCCTGTGAAGCAGTTCCTTTAAGAGAACCCACCTAGATGTGCCATGTTTTCATGCTGCGATCAAAACTTGACTGGCAGTGGGAGATGCTGCATAGTGATGCACTTAGCCTCAGTGCTGTGCCTCTCACTGAGCTTCAAGCTTCTCAGTGTTGCTCCTGCACCTGCTGCGTGTTGCTGAACTGCGATTTAAAAAGCAATATACTTCTATCTGTGTTTGGCAAATCCTATTTCTGTAAGTGTTGAGAAGCTTAGCATGCTGAAGGGCTCTCCTGTACTCCCTTAGCAAGTTGCTGGGAACTGCTGGATCCCAAAGATACTTTCAGACACAGACTTCCACACAAAGCATTTCATCCTCGATGTTAACCTCTTGTCAGTCAGTACCTGGTAAAGCTGAGCTCTGTTTTCCACTTAGCAAAATGAGAGGCTCACTAACTCTCTGCTGCCTTCTTCATACATTCCTAACTGCTGTAGGAGGATGAGAGACTTGAGGGCTGCTCACTGAGAGACTTGTGCATTAAAGAAGAGTCTCCAGCTTACTGCTTATGGTGGCAGCTGGGTGGAACTGATCTCGGTTAAAATTGTGAGCAATAGTGGCAATGAGGTCTGTTTAATTTCTCTCCATTCCTGCCTGGGGGAAGGTATTTAATTCTGAAAACTTCAGGGGAAAATTGGCATTATGTTGGTCAATCTGTTGTCCTCCTTAATAACTGTATAGTGAGGGGAGGAAAAAAAAAAAAAGTTAATTCATAATAACAGCAGTTCCAAACTAAAACCAAATCAGATTTATTACATAGGCATTTTCTTGCCAAGTATGCTTGACTGCTGATAAATCAGTAATGACCAAGAACCTAATATTTATTGCATGTTTCTGAGCCTTAAGGTAGGTTAGTCACACTGTAAGTCACTGATTGGTCCCTTCCTCTTTTTTTAAAGATCATCTGCAAATGATTTTTCCAAAATGAAAATGGTCAACTTTGTGTGTTGCGTTTCTTAGGTAGTGATGTATTTCTTTGTTCTGTGTGTTTTCTACCTTGCCCTCTGGGAAGCCAAACTTTAAAGTGGCTGAGCTATGTGTGCTAATGGCTACCTAAGCAAAATGGGAAACTCTCTGTGGTTGTATGTGCAACTTTAGGATGTATGCACTCAGTTCTATTGGCTGTTCTATGAAACTGGGCTTGCTGATGATCCTGGCAAGCTGCTGTTGTGGTCATGTAACACGTTCAAAGTATGCCTGCAGTTTTCTAATTACTGTAAGGATCTTTCTGTGCAGTGAATCTTTAGAAATAATGTTTTTATACTCCCCTTATGAAGGTGTGTGCGTACTTACAATGGCTTGTAACTTTATTCCATAGCTGGGGGAATTCCAAAGATGTGTGGCTCAACATCCTGAAGAAGGAGAACCGATACGCTCACTGCAAACACTTCACTTCGCTACACTCCAGTTTGCAGCCACACATGAGGTCGATACTGTTGGACTGGCTTCTAGAGGTGTGTGCTTTGTGTTATTTGCACCGTGTAGTCCTTCTGAGGAGAGGAGGTGAAAACAGAGCTTCTATGTTAGGGGTATAATAGCAAGATATACAGCAAATGCCCAAACAAGGTTGCAAGTTGCTATTTCTGATCAACTGGGTAAACTGCTCTCAATACACCCTGCCAAAAGAGGGCAGTGAGCGACAGTTGTGAATGCTTGTTGTTACTGTGCTATGTAACTGCCGGGGAAGGGGCAAAATGGAGCTCTGAGGCACCTGTAGTGGGGTAGCTGTAACAAGTTACTGCAGAGTTCAGGTACGTTCTAAGATGTGAAGTTGGAGCTCCATAGGCAGCTGCGTTTGTATTGAGGACATGAGTTGTTATATCAAGAGCCTTCGGATGTCAGAAAAAGTAGTGGGGGAAGCAGACTTATTAGTAAATATTTAGTTACATGTTATGAAGAAAGCACGTTGGTAGCTAGCATCTGAAGGCTCCTGTTGTAGATGCTTTCTTGCTTGAAGTAGGAATGATTTATTTGTAATGCTTTTCAGTCTAATTTCTGTACTTCAGACTATTCCAAACAAAATGGAGGTTCTCGTTCTGGCAGCCAACACTACATGAAGGAGTACTAGTGTTGTAAATAGAGAGCTATGTTCAGGAGCAGTTTCCAAGAACACGCTGTATTGCAGAATATTCGGTCGCCACTGCCAAAAGCAACCTTTTACTCACGTAGCTCTTGCTCACCAGTAGGAGGGATCTTGCAGGTTCATCAGTTCTGTGATGCCAAGTACTCTAAGGAAGCAGATGTTACAGTGGCACTCACTGCCTGGCTGTTGAACAGTGCCAATAGTGGATTTCAGGGGAAGGGATGTGCAGTTTTTAGACATGGTATGAATACAGAAACAATGCCACTTGTGTACTTCATGGATTCCTTTAATGTGTTGTTGGCACATCACCCCTGGATTGGGTGTGATTTTGTATTTTTAGTCTTGAACTGTTAGGAAATTGTTAATGAAAGTGTTCACATTGACCTTATTACCACTGTCCACCTCAGTATTTCTACATGCCACGCCGAAGTAAAATCACTTGGAATTCTCCAGGAGCTCCTAACCTGGTCTTCTGTAACATCACTTTGAAGATAATAGAACTTGGCTGTCTTGAGTATTGCTTGTGCTTGGCCAATACGTGTTAATAGAAATCATACACTATTTTCATGGTGTGGACCTTCTTTGTTCCGAACCTTGTTTGGAGCAGTTGTTATTCATTTTGCAGTAGCACTTCAGTTGGTGAATATTTATTACATCAGCTCTTAAAAAGAACAAAAAAATGTTCCTGCCAACCAGTTGCGTTCTCTAAGGTCAGGAGGAGATGCAATCCACAAACAGGCTTTCAGCCTTCTCATGAAGTAGCTGGAGGTGATGAGATTTTGTTCTGCCTTTGCATGCAAGTGAAATGGAGTAGTGAGGCAGGACAATTACTCCTACTTGGGATCTATTCGTTCAGGATTTTTATTGCTGTCTGTAGATTAGAAATCTACAGGATTATAGGGAAATATAGATATTTTTTGCTGCCCCCACGCTAACAACTGTCTCGTGAAACATGTAGATTAGTGATGGTCTGTATATGTAAAAGAGGAATCTGTACTGGAGTATTCCAATGTGTGTACATGAGTTTTATTATAGAGATTTTTTTTCCTATTTGTTGTAGGTATGTGAGGTGTATGCACTCCACAGGGAAACCTTCTACCTAGCTCAAGACTTCTTTGACAGATTCATGTTGACACAGAAGAACATTAACAAGAGCATGCTTCAGCTGATAGGAATTACCTCATTGTTCATTGCATCCAAACTTGAGGTAAGCAGCTCTGTTATGGGGAAGAGAGATTACATATGGAATAACTAAAAAGGTGGTGGTAATGTATTTATTTCTGCTGTCTGAACCTTTAGAACTTAGAGTGCATGTAACACTGAAGGTCAGAAGGGGAAATCTTTCTCTTCAGTTGTGTGTATGTGAGCCTTTTGGAGGGTGGTCTTTGCCCTCCCTCCCAGCAGTGGGAAGGAGACCACCTAAACTTCAGAGTAATGCGAATATCTAGGAGCATTTTGTACTGCTTTGTCTTTTTTTTTCAAACATACACCTGTACCCTCGTTGGCAAACAGCCTCAGGGATGGGTGCAGGACTTGAAGAAAACCAAACCTGTGCAGCTGATGTCTCTTAAACCCATTTAGGGGAACTTTTCAGAGATGATGTGATCAGTGCAACAATGATGATGAGTTGTGTTTGGTTTCTGTATGTCTCCTGGAAACTCTGTAGCATGTGGTAGGCTAAACTAAGTGGCAAATTTGGGATGTTAAATTTGGGGGTAGTTGGAAACTCCCCCGATCAAACTGCTGTTTGCAAAGCAAGGTGGTGAGCTGCAAGCTGTTCTGCTGGCAGGTACCTCTACACCTACCCATATAAGATTGGATAAGATTGGCACAAGTAGGTTGGCTGCATTCTTTTTTTAACTGTCTCTACACCATGGATTCTGGCAGCTATGTTGGCAGTGGAATTCTTGGTCTTCATGGCCACATCAGCACTGACTGATGTTGCACCTACCCTGCACTGCTGATTCTCCTCTGTACTTCAAATGTAGGGTGGCTGAGTAGGAAGTGGTTTTAATAAGAGATTGTTCTGATTGTTCTGTCAGCATTTATTTCATAGAATCATGAAATCATGGAATAGCCTGGGTTGAAAAGGAGCACAAAGATCATCCAGTTTCAACCCCCTGCTATGTGCAGGGTCGCCAACCAGCAGACCAGGCTGCCCAGAGCCACATCCAGCCTGGCCTTGAATGCCTCCAGGGATGGGGCATCCACAACCTTCCTGTTCCAGTGTGTCACCACCCTCTGAGTGAAAAACTTCCTCCTAATATCCAACCTAAGCCTCTCCTGTCTCTGTTCAAAACTGTTCCCCCTTGTCCATTTTTTCCAAAGCTAAAATGGTTGCAGTAAATCTATTGTGTTATGCAACACACGACATCGAACCTACTTGGTTTGAGTATCTCCTACTGTGCAAGTTTCAAGTCACTCCATGTAACAAGAAAAAAAAAAAACAGTTCTAGTGTAAGAAAAGTTAATATTTCAATATGCCAGTATCAAGCTCTGTCTTCTAATCTTTTTTCTTCATCCTTTTGAAGGAAATCTACGCTCCAAAAATACAGGAATTTGCTTATGTCACTGATGGTGCTTGCAGTGAAGATGATATTGTGAGAATGGAACTTATTATGTTAAAGGTAATAACTTGGTGCTTGGAAGACTCACTTGAAATCTTGCTCCAGATTAATGTTGTGTTTTAGTATCACTTTCTTCAAGAAGTAGGAGGAATGTGATCTAAAATAAATACTTAAAAGTGTGTATGACCTCAAGTATCTTTTGGGAATCTGTGCAATAAACTGAATGAACTCAGAAGGGGAAGCATGGGGGGAAAAGATCAGAGCCCAGAGCAATCTGTGCACGGTTTAAGGTGTTTATGTATTTGTTTAATGCTTACAGGCTTTAAAGTGGGAACTGTGTCCTGTGACAATCATCTCCTGGCTGAACCTCTATCTTCAAGTGGATGCTCTGAAGGACGTTCCAAAAGTGCTTCTACCTCAGTATTCTCAGGAAAAATTCATTCAGATAGCTCAGGTAGATAACAAACTCTATAGGAAAGTGCTGGTCTGGAGTGTTTATGGCGAATGTTGTACCCCCAAAAGCTGAAGAATTTCTTGTTTCATTGTTGTTTTCACCTCACCTGTTACTTTGTTAATGAATATGCAGGTTTGACTCTGCCAGACAGCTGCATACAAGCCTTAAGGAAAAGCAGCCAGGTGTCTGCCTCCCTGCTCTCAGATATTATCACTTTCTCTGCATGCTCAAAGTTGCTGCTCACTGCAGTGTTCTGCACACAGCAGGCAGAGGGCCCGGTTAGCTGCCTTTCCCTGTGTAAGCTGCAATGGTGTTTCTGCCCCAGAATGCAGGATCAGTGGTGTTTTCACTCTGCTTTGCAACTACTGTGGTTCAATTTCAAGTACACAAGACCAGCCTCAGATATTTACTGAAGAGTAAATTGAACTAATTAATTCACTGAGATATTCTGCAACTTTTTTAATGTAAGGTAATACTTTCCTTGAGCTCTGCCCACAGCTTAAAGGTTAAACTCACATTAGTACAAGCACTCTGTCTTGCACATTACTGTTTGGGTGAGACCTGCTTTACTGCAGTTGGTGCTACAAATAAACTAGATGCATGCAGTTGATTCTAAATAGCACAGCGATGCTGCAGAGCATGAACAGGGAGTGTAGATACTTCCTGGGATAGGATTTTACCAAAGTGTCTTCTTGGAATTTATAACACTTATGTCCTCAATTCTATTTCCTCAGCTCTTAGACCTGTGTATTTTGGATGTGAATTCTTTAGACTTCCAGTACAGAACACTAGCTGCTGCTGCACTCTGCCACTATACCTCAACTGAAGTAGTGAAGAAAGCTTCAGGTAAGAAGCATCTCGTTAGGCAGTGATGGCTGTTCCCTGCCTGATGTTGTGAAGGGCGTGCTGGTTAAGGACTGCAAAAGCTCTGCAAGGATACTAACAGTTTGTTTTTCTGTGGGGCTTTTCTTTTTTTCTTAGCTCTTCTGCCTTTAACACTGTTTCCTTCCTACCACTGTTTCAGACATTACCAAGACCTGAAACAGAAGGAAGAGCTTTCAGAAGCACAGTGTTAGCTAAGGGAATTGAGCAGACGCTTGCTTGCTTGCTTTTTGGGCCAGTACTGCCCCTCTGATAGATTCTGACTGTTTGGTCACTAGCAGTACTTTGTAATTTGGCAATTTTGTTTCCTAAAATACAATTTACAGCAGGGCATCCTTGGCTGTCAGTGGCACTCAGCCTTTGTGTGGATCCCACAAGTCTCCCTGACCAAGTTCAGCACCGTGTTGCATGAGGTGTCTTAAAGGCAGCGCTATGGTGTGTGTTTGCTTTAGAGCATGAACCAAAAATCTCACTCACTGAAAAAGTCACAGTAGGGTGAACTGTTACTTTAATGTCCTGGGGAGCAACAGAAACCCTCCTGGCCACAGAGCTGTTTTTTTTCTTTAGGCTTGTGGTCACATCCTTTGCCACAATGTGTTTAAGTAACAAATGCAAGGAAATGGGGATTTCTGGGAGGGTGAATTCTTACCTACGGCTGTATTTATTTTAAATTGCCAATCCTCTAGGAATTCTAGTTAGGAGACTGTACAACTCCTTCAGAACTTCTAAGTGTATCACTGTGTTTTCTCCTGTAGGCTTAGATTGGGACAGCATTTCAGAATGTGTAGAGTGGATGGTTCCATTTGTGAACGTGGCGAGGAAAGTCTCTGTGAAACTGAAGCATTTCAAGAAGGTTGCAGTAGAAGACTGCCACAATATCCAAACACACACAAACTACTTGGACATGCTGGTAGGTGGCTTGCAGAGCTGTGCTTTATACAGCCCATATCCTGAGGTGCTGAAGGCTCTCCAGGCTGATGGGGTCAGCATGCCACACCTTGTGGTTCTGGCTTTCTGGAGATAAGCTGCATGTGCTCTCATGAGCTGTGAGTAAAGAGTTGGGTGAGGATTACTGGTGAAGTGTTTAAAAGGTGGTGCTCCTTGCCATGAAACATAGCGGTGGGGTACCTGAATTGTACTGGCAGCACGAGGGAAAAAGCTTCCTAATGCCAGTAAGTCTGGAACATAGAGCTCTGTGTGCTATTAACTGTCTTCTTCACCCTCTACACAGGAAGAAGTTAATAGTGGAGTAGCAGCTACTGCCCCAGGTCAGTTATCACCTGTGTCAACAGCAGGAATAATAACTCCTCCCAAAAGCACAGAGAAGAAATGAAATTTGGACAGCAATCCTTATGGACAGTTTAAGAAAAAAGACCAGGTGCTTCAGAACAAGACCATACTAAGGGTGACTCACTTCAATGATCTTTACTGCTCTTCAAGACGTGAGCAGTAAGGGATGCATCAGAGTGGCAGATGGAACTGATAGCAGCATCTTCCTTGAGACTTGATCAAAGAACTCAGACCAAGCACCCCTCCCTGTGTCATCGCAGGAGCGTGGGCTACTCGAGTCCCTTCTCAAATGACTTATGTAGTTCAACTCTCTGAACATTCCTAACTTATGAATTTCAGGAACATGTTTTGAAACGGCTGAGTGGCAAGGGTTGTCCACTCAAGGTATGTGTCAATGTGCTTTAATGTGGGACAGCCACACGTGAGACCTTGGTGCCAGCATGTACGTATTACCTCTTCTTGACCTTTCTTTTCTCTAGGAGCTTACTGCCTGTAAGTTAGTCAGCTTATGAGCTCAGGTGCAGTATTACAGAGGTCAGTGAGTAAACAGTTTACATTTCTGAAACCACTGTGCCCTCACATTAAAGCAGGGCCAGCCCTGTTTCAAATCTTAGCTTCCTCAGGAGGTCAGTAGCACCTGTTTAGGGCTGCCATAGACTTCAGTTCCCACGAATCACTGACCTCAGGTAAGAGTACAAACAGAACAATGCTGCTGAAGTAATCTTAACTGGATGCAGTACAGTCTTGGAAGGAAGGAGTTCTATTTTATAAGATTCAGTCACCAGCTTTCAATAGATAAGAACGTAATGAGCAACAAGCTGTTTTTCCTACCCTTTCCTATTCTGGTTCTCTACAACCACTCAAATCCTGCCAGCAGTGTTAAGAAGCAACTGTGTTCCTAACCAGCATTAACTACTGTGTTAGTGGAATATCCACTACCTCTGGATGTGAGGTGCTCCTCTTGAAGAGACAGTATAGGGAAAGCTGGAATGTGGTCCCCCTCCCTCTGGCAAGATGCTTCCACGTGCAGAAGCACATAGGACCAATTCCCAGCATCGAGCAACGCAAGAAGCTGCACTACAGCAGCAACTCATTAAACTCTTCTTTGCCACCTTTGCAAACTTGAATTCAGGGCTTCTTCAAACAGTCCTTTCCAGAAATACCTGAAGTTATTGTTTTAGGGCTTCTGTACAGTTTGTAAAGATATGGTGTTTTATTATAATATTTCATCTATTTCTATAAGAAAGATACCAGACTGTAAATGTTGTATAAAAATTTAAATGAATTTTTAAAAATAAAAAAAAAAAAATCTTGAAAGAGGTTTTTCTGTCCCTTTTCATGTATTTTATGGTAGTCCTCCAGCATTAGCTTAGAAATAAAGCTTTGCCATTGCTTGAAGAAACTTCTTTTTCCTCCTCTGCGCAGCAAGCTGTAGGACTTCCTCAGGATTACTGGCGTTCAGCTCTGTCTGCCCAATAGCTTTTATCTTAAAAAAAAAGACAGCAGTAGCAACAGTTATTGCACACGGCTGTTCTGTTACAGTTTCCAGTGCTAGTCAACAAAATGATGGACGGGTGGATGCTTCTGCAGCACCTTGTGCCCTCTGCCCTACACCACCACATGCACCTAACACAGCCTTCAGACTGAAATACAATCACAGCTGCAAGTGGCAATTGTGTTCAAGAACTCCTCCCCCAAAGCACGGCGTTTACTCACCGCTATCTGCCTCTTGTCTGTCTCACCTCTCTTGTGGTGGAGATCTAATGAGAAGTTAAGGCAAGCATAGGTGTAAGATCTACTCACTTTCTCCAGCCTAAGCATTAGCAGCATTCTATTGAAAGGATACATGTCAAGTACTCCAAGATTGTGACATCCCAGATGTATTCATAGTATGAATCCATGGCATCATGACTGAAAGAAAACACAGGTGATTATATATGTAATTATATACGTAATGTTTGTATAGCAACATGTTGCTAGTCTAACCTGTAAGTTTTACTGTAATAATTACCTGTTTTGTTCCTGCAGGGCCTTGAATGCAGTTTTATAGTCTACTTCTCTGAGGAACTGGCACAAAATAGCCACCTACAAAGATATACCAGGAAACACTTCTTTACAGAAGGGTTGTTAAGCACTGCAATAGGCTCCCCAGGGAGGTGGTTGAGTCACCATCCCTGGATGTGTTTAAAAACCTTTTGGATGTGGTGCTCAGGGACAAGATTTACAGAGGGCTGTTAGTTAGGGTAGTATGGTCAGGTTGTGGTTGGACTCGATCTTTAAGGTCTTTTCCAATCTAAACAATTCTATGATATGAAGACAGGCTCAGGTGTCTTTCCCAGCCTTAGGCCCCACTAATAGGAGTCTGCCACAAGATGCAGCGACCCCATCCAGCTTCCAGACCCAGGCAAGAGCTCCTTCCCTCATGGAGCAGGGGGGAGAAAAAAAGTTTAAAAAAAGACTTTTACAGACAAATGGGAAGGGACAGACCAGGCTTCAGGGTTTCTAAATGTATTTACTAAGGTCTGACACAGGAGCTACTATAAGCTTTGAGCACTCAATTGCTACATGTAGTTAGCAGGTGAAACAAGGCTACCATTATTTAAATATTAAAAATAAATGGGGGACAAAACCCAAAACGATTCACCTCTGACTATTTCTATTTCTGCAATAATCAGGTTGGATATTAGGAAAAATTCCTTCTCTGGAAGTGTGGTGAAGGAGTGGCACAGGCTGCCCAGGTTGGTGGGGGAGGCACCATCCCTGGAGGTGTTCAAGAGACAAGCAGGCGTGGCACTGAGGGGACGTGGTTACTGGGCATGGTGGGGATGGGCTGATGGTTGCACTAGATGACCTCAGTGGTCTTTTCCAACCTTAATCATTCTACGATCATTTCCAAGCGTGCATTTCTTTACTTGTTAACTTGGGTCCTTAAATATTCTACAGGCAATGGGAACAAACGATTTTACTGCAGGTTGCACTTGCAAGGAAAGCTGGACTCCAATTTTACTTTTAGAAAGTTTCCCTGTAACTTCTGAATTCAAAATGCTTACAGATGCCATTTCCTGAGTACCACACTTGGGCTCTTACCTGTGTGTGACAGTTGAGTAAGGAGCAACACTTTATCATTCTTTTTATCACCTAAGAATGGTTAAAAAAAGTTTTCAAACTGTTAGCAATGGAACAGACCGAGCAACAAATCTCTGTTCCTTTTTCAAATAGGATCAGCTATACATCAACCTTCTTCTAACCCCTTCCCTCATCCTCGTGTTTGGGCACACTCCAGCATGCAGCTGAGCCCAGCAGAGCTCACAGAGCAGAGCACTGCACTCGTGGTAGGGGCTGCTGCAAAGCAAGCTGCAGCACCAGGGCACAACATCCCTGCCAGGAGCTCTGGACAGCTGCAGCCTGGCACTGAGCATAGCTCTGATTGGGCTATGAAGGGTCAAAAATCACAAGAAAAAGAGGCTGAACGCTCACTTCCCATACAGACAGAAGCATACAAGCAGAAGCAACAGAGCAGGGTATGAAAATAACCTCCTGCCCTAGACACGGACAAGCAGTTTCTTCCTGCCACCTGCTGAAATGCAGCAAATTCATATCTACAGAACATGGGAATGCTGAATCCATCCCATCCCACTTGCACACTTAAATTCCATTCCAACACCGTAACTCACCTGGTCTGTGAACACATCGGGTGGCACCATCTTATTGAAGAAATCGGAGCACACAGCTCCTGCCTGCAGGTAATAGTGAAGGGCTGCCGAATACTGGTTTGTTGCTGCAGTGGAAAAAGGGCAAAACAAGGACTTGCCATTGAATAGAGCAGTTCATTTCTAAGACTCAGATCAGTTGTTTGTAGAATTATTCAGACCCTGTTAGCTAAATTCTATTTAGAAGATGACTTGCACGCCAGCTGTAAAAACACGAGAGGTAGTAACATTTGTAGAAAAGCACACAACCAGGCAAACTGCCAACACAGGCAAAGGTCTGAGCTCTGAGAATTCATTTTCACTTTCTAGGTATTTGATCCCAAGCCCACCAGCTTCAGAGCAGCAAAGGAGTTTGCTTCTTGGAACTCAGCACATGGGTGGCAGGGAGGTTCAGGCAGCCCAAGTAGCCCTGCTCTCTCAGGTACCAGCTTCAGAGGTACCCCATATAAACCTCCTCTCCCTGAGATGCTGTTCCACTTCATACAAGTGAGCACTGTTCAGTTTTGGGCACCTCAGTACAGAAAGGACATGGAGGTGCTGGAGCAGGTCCAAACAAGGGCATCAAGGCTTGTGAAGAGTTTGGAGAATATGGCCTACGAGGAGAGACTGAAGGAACTGGGGCTGTTTAGTCTGGGGAAAAGGAGGCTGAGGGGAGACCTTATTGCTCTCTTCCAATATCTGACAAATGACTGCAGCGAGAGCAGAGCTGGTCTCTTCTTGTGACTGGACAAGGGGAAATGGCCTCAAGTTGTGCCAGGGTAAGTTTAGGTTGGATATCAGGAAAAAACTTCTTTACAGAAGGGTTGTTAAGCACTGCAATAGGCTCCCCAGGGAGGTCGTTGAGTCACCATCCCTGGATGTGTTCAAAACCTGTTTGGATGTGGTGCTCAGGGACATGATTTAGCAGAGGGCTGTTAGAGGTAGGGTAGTATGGTCAGGTTGTGGTTGGACTTGTATTATCTTTAAGGTCTTTTCCAGCCTGAGCAGTTCTATGATTCTATGAAGTAGTAAACACTGCCTGTTTATAACCCCGAATCACTTTCCCATATTTAAGAGGGGAGCTCCAGCCACGGGACTACAACCCCTTGTCCCACCTCGAGCACCTTCTGGATATATCTGTCTCCCTGTGGAACACTCCTGCATGACACAGCCATCCTCCCAAATGCACTTTGGAACCATGCACCCTGCCCTCTGCATAAGATGCAGGCACAGCAAATGGACGGCAGTGGCAAAGCACCCCCTCCTCCTGCTTTACTGGCAAAGAAGAACAATCCAGCTTCAATGCTGAATTCCACTAGAATGGAATCCATAGGTAACTGAAGCACAAGAAATACCCAACTAGCTTTGGAGGCAGTTTTAACATTACCATTCTCTAGCACATATTTGTCAGGCTGGCTTGTGAATGTTCATACTTCACAGTGTAAGCAGAGAGAGTGAGGGGCTGATGAAATTTCCAGAGCCTGACTCCAGACAGGGCAGTGAGTTACCAGCCAGGCTGTGCCAGGCTCCCCAGGCAGTGCTAACTGCTGCAGTCCAGCTGCATGTCACAGTGCCTAGAATCTGAACTGCTCCACATCCCAGTGCTGTTGGCTGCTCCCAGCTACGAGCCCCTGGGATAAGCATGGGGGAAGTGGCAGATTGAGGACAGAAAGACAGAAAAGGGTTTCCCATCACAACCAGTACCAAACCAGTTCACGTTTCCTCGTTTACAAACCCCACATACCTCCTGTATAAGATACAGGTCCTCTTTGCTCATCTTCTGCTTCAGTAAAGCTGATCTCCCCATTTGAACACAAACACTATCCACAAAACTTTTTTTTAACTTAATAAAATACTAATATTACACTAATATACCACTTGAACGAAGCAAAATCATCAACAACTCTGAAACTTTCCCTTACCCTAGGAGCAAGTCCACACGATCCACTGAAAGCTGTCTGTCAGCTCAGACAGCCTCCTAGGCAAAGTCACCTACACTACTGCCCCCAAAGACCCTGAAGTCACATCACAAAAGCTTCTTTGCATAGAAGGAACTATAAGGAGGGTTATGAAGGCAGGCAAACTTTACAAAATAAACACCGCTCCCACGCATGCAACAAAAAAAGATACTGGCATTGCTTACCAAAATAAATATCTGCCTGGATAATTAACCAGAAGTGGTTGTTGGAGTTGATTGTCAGTGCATAGTTGACCAGCTCTTTCACTGTAACAGCCACGGCTTCAAAATCCACTGACTGAAGGCTAAAGGGAAAAAAAGGAGAAAAAAGAATTCCTAGATGATTGTGCAAGGCTGCAGCTCCATGGAGCCTCTGGACTGGAGAGATGCAGGTCAGTCTGGCCAGGACAAACCAAAACATGCCATGTGCCACTTCCTATTTTGGCAATTATTTTAACATCTTTCAAAACCATATCAGTTACTTCGTACTAAAATATCACAGAGCTCACACAGCTACATACAGCTTAGTAAAGTACACAACTTAAGCTAAATAATAACCCTGTTTCTTGTACCTGCATCTCCATCAATACCACCAAGTTAGCAACAGAAACTTCCACACAATCAGATCAATCCATCTGCAAACAACAGGGGTCAGTGACGCCCTTACATACCAACAGTCACACTAACACTGATAACTTCTGCACACCGACTGCAATTAAACCAACTGCCTAAATGCATTTTTAAAGTCGTCCTTGGAATTAATGATCTTACTTGGGAATAGATGAGGGCCAGATGGAGATGTACTCTGCTGTAATATCATTCACAATATCCTCCTAAGGAAAGGGGGACAATAGAGCAGGTTACAAAGGTAAGTGCTTCAAGAAATCCTAACGCCATCCGTATGAAAGATACTAACCCGAACATTATGAAGCTTGACAAACAGGGACAATATTGTAGTTAAAACCAATGGTTCCTGTAAAGAAAAGAAAAGAAAAAAAGATATTCCCATGAAATCAGGGAAGTCTACTTTTCTCCCTATGCTTTAAAGGAATGTAGTATGTTCTGACATTGCTGTGATCTTCTACTGAGACAGTATTTTGTTAAGAATCCTGCAGCACGGGAATACTGCAAGAGAATTTCTTGATGTAATCTTTAATTATTTCAGACTATTTTCAACACTGCTGTATAACAGGTATCATAAACTGAGCTCTTCAGCCATTCCGTTTTCTGGACTTTTCGTGTTAAATTCCAGAGAAATGTGATACTAAAAGAAAGTTCTGGTTCCAAACATATTCAAGTCCACTGTAACTTACCCGAAGCTTTTTGATGAAGGACAGCAGTTCACTCCTAAATCAGGAACACAAATATCTGTGAGCCGCCATCCACAACTGAGAGCACAGGCAAACTTAATTCACCAGAAACAAGTCAGTAAAGCAAATCCTTCATCTGCCAGAACATCCCTGCAGCTCCAAGCTTATAAATACAGGGTATATAAATGAAAATATTCAATCATTTTCAACACACTTACTAACAATTTCACTTTTATAACTCAAAAAAATAAAGAAGCTAAATGAAACACCTGCCACTGTATCCTGAGTTGCATCAAGACAGTTGTGACCAGCAGGTTGAGGGAGGCAATTCTGCCCCTCTGCTCTGCTCTCATGAGACCCCACTTGGAGTACAGCACCCAGCCCTGGGCCCTCAACACAAGAAGGACACGGATATGGAGTGGGTCCAGAGGAGGGCCACAAAGATGATCAGAGGGCTGGAGCACCTTCTGTATGAGGAAAGGCTGAGAGAGCTGGGGCTTTTCAGCCTGGAGAAGAGAAGCCTCCATGAGGACCTTATAGCAGCCTTCCAGTACCTGAAGGGGGCCTACAGGAAAGCTGGGGAGGGACTTTTTGGAAGTGCAGACAGTAACGAGAGAAAACAGTTTGAGACTGGAAGAGGGTAGACTTAAGACTAGATATTAGGAAGAAATTCTTTACTGTGAGGGTGGTGAGACACTGGAACAGGTTGTCCAGTGAGGCTGGGGATGCCCCTCCCTGGAAGCATCCAAGACCAGGCTGTGAGCAACCTGGTCTACAGGTAGGTGTCCCTGCCTATAGCAGGGGGTTGGAATTACATGATCTTAAAGGTCTCTTCCAACCCAAACCATTCTATGATTCTTTTTATCAAGCTCCAAAAGGCATGATAATCTCTTTGTATTAACTTAACCATAACCACGTGTATGGGAACTGCTGAGTCACGGCCTGAACCTCTGATTGATCTGATTGAGGTGAGCCATGAGTCAGCCAGAGGAGCACAGCTGAAGGCAATTCACCTGTGCTGCCAGAAGGGGTGGAGCCAGGCTGCACCCCTCCTAGACCCATTTAAGAGCTGGCTACCAGTGGGGAAGGATCTTGTCTGAAGATCCCTCCTTCTGGTGTTTTGTGCTGAGCCCAGCATAAGGGGAAGCCTTCCATTTATTCTCTCTTGTTATCGTAGTCCACTTTGCCTAACTCTCGTTTATTTTGTGATTGTAACATCTTCATATCCATTGATTGTACACCACGCATTCCAGAGTTTATCATAACAAGAAGCTCATAGTTGGCCTTGGATTTGAGAAGAACCCAAAAACATCAACTGTTTGGACAAATCAGAGACCTAAATCGGTCACACCAGTCAACATGAGGGCTAGCAGAGGTTACGTAATTGACAGTGAAATGACTCCATTCATCTATACCTTTTTCTCCCACTCCCCACAGGCTTTGTTTCAAGACAGAGTAACATTTAGTTTTCAAAACCTAAAACCAGATGTGGACACCTACACTGTGAGCTAGGAGTTCAGAATAGATATAAAAGAATCTGTAAAGCAACTCTACTCAATGCAGACACCACCAGTTGCTCAAAAAACTGCCCTCTAAATGCCATTGACTTCACTTGAAGATTTCTTGCCCAAAGAGTCGTGGATGCCCCATCCCTGGAGGCTTCAAGGCCAGGCTGGATGTGGCTCTGGGCAGCCTGGTCTGGTGGTTGGTGACCCTGCACATAGCATGGGGTTGAAACTGGATGATCATTCTGGTCCTTTTAGGTCATTTAGGTCATTCTGTGACCTATGCTGATCATGAGAATACATCACGCATTTGGCATCTAAACTGCTTTGAATCCCACCCACACCTTTTCTCTCTCCAAAAAGAAAAGCCAACACACCACCCTAATAGCCAACACTGCCCACTGCTTGCAACTGCTGGGTTAGATACACAGCTCAAACAACCTTTAAAAGCAGTTCAAGGAAACACACCTGTACATAATGCCTAGTGTAGATTCTCTGTGCTTTATCAAACTCACTCTGCCATCGTTTCCCCGTTTGTGCTGGTTGGATACACTGCAGATCTGTACGACGACTTCCCAGAGATCTTTGGCTGTCCTTCTGCTTTCCTTGGGACCTGGGAGTTCTTTGCACGTAGCAGCCAGCAACTGCCCCAGCTATGCAGTGCAAGAGAAGAAACACAACACACAGCTTCTCTGAATGTTTACTAGAGAAGAGGTTACTCGTATTTAAAATGGCCAAAAAAACAATTTTAAGCTACAAACATCAGATCAATGTAGCTGAACTTTGCAGCAGAGGACGCTGATCTGTAATGTGGAAGACGGGAATGAAACAACAAAGCATTTTTCCCTTTAACAGTTTCCTTATGGGGTACTTCATTATGAAGAGCTGCTGGAAACAAGCTTTACGTTCTACTTATTCAAATAATGCATTGCACAAAACCTAAAAAACAAATTGCAGTTTTAAAATGACTCGATCCCTTTGATATCTATACAATAAATAACCTGAAAGAAAAGAAAAAGTTGCAGTGGTACTCTTTGCTACACAGAGAAATCAAAAGGTCAACATGGAAATTAAGCAGCACCTCAGCTAACCAAAGCTGGCCAAAAATGAACATCACTTCACACAACTGCATTCAGCTTCATTGCCTGACCGATGTGAGAACGCTACTATAGAACTATTCTGAAAGCAAGATTTCACAAAGGGCAGTGCTTGAATGCCCCCCCAAACTAAGCACTGGGCTCAGGCTCACAAGCAGACCACAGTGCATTTGGAAAAAAAAAAGGGTTTTCAAAACAGAAAGAGTCAGTGAATGATATCTAAACCAGTCACATCTCCTCCATAAGCCTGGGCTGAATCCCTGCTGAGAGTCCAGGCCTCTATGGAAGGTGTTTCAGCACTCAGCTTGGGGATCCTCCCCACACATACCCACCGTCTAGGGAACCAACCTCAGCTGGCCTAAGGGTTACCAGGCACTTTGTTTCATCTGTCCTGCAGCAGGGCCTGCAAGTCTTTTACCAGCTGTCAAACAGGTTTGCTGCTTAGCCTTGCTAGGCCCTCCACTTTGCTACATTTCACTTATTATAGCAACAAAAGAAACTGCCACCCTCATGACAGAAAGGTAAATACTTTGAGAAGTACAAGAGACCTCAACAAGAAAAAGCCAGTTACAGCCTGACATGGCTTTGAGACTGAGTGCTCATTACCTTTACATAAGGATTAGTCTGAACCAGAGGTAATGGAACTTGCATGGTCAAGTACTCATTTTCACGCCAGTTTAACAAGAAGGCCACACACTCTTCAGCTATAACCTGTCGAAGAGGAATATCTGGAAAAAAACAGGCATTTTTATTTTTTTTTGAGAAAAGCAGCATTATAAGAAACCAAGAAAAGCAAAAAAACAAATTAGGATCAAGTGCTTCCTCCAGCTGCAGCAGTACCACACAGCTCCCTCAGCATGAAACCACACAGACTGCTTTAACGACCAGGAAAACTCTGCAGATGGAAGTGCAGATGTTAAAACATCCTGTTCCAGCCCTCTGAGTGGTACCCAACAGAAACTGTCAATGCTTGGCAACGTGCAGCCATCCTGATGCTCCTGTTCTTACTTCCAACTTCTAAAGACTAACAAAACAAACATGACAAACCAAAACTATTGTTTTTCAAGTTATATACTGAAATATCTAAAATACAAAGCTATTGCTCTTTCCCTTTTTGTTTTTTTTAATAAAGCTTTGTGCTTTGTTGCATCTCAGGAGAAAGAGCAGCATACTTACCAGGCACTCTCATTTCCAAGTATCCTCGGACTCTGCTGATAAGATCAGAAGGAGGACGCTCCCCAGTAGCACCAGCTCCAGCCTCATGTGTGTAGATGTCCAAGAGCAGCATTTCATTCAACATGACTTGACGGAGTTTTGGAGAAAACTCTGTGACAAGCTCTAAGCAAGCAGCAAAAAGCTGCTTAGCGTGGACAAAATCCTGCAGCGAAGAGGTTACGTATTAACGGCTCTGAATGGATTCATAAGGAAAGACAGAGCTGAAATCCTGGCTGAAGGAGCATTCATGTTCATTGCCAGCACTGCTTAAGAAACTCACAGTTGTCATTTGCATTACTGAGTTCCTTGGACTTGCTTTTAAGCTTAACAGTTGCCACAGTTTCAGGCTTTTCAAATAAAACAAGCAGCTCAAGCTAAAACATAACAGAAGTTGTCTATAAGCATATTATGCAGACATTTTGGTTTTTCCCTACAGAACAGTCAATTACAAGGCAAATAAAACAACATTCTTATAAATCCTTTAAGTATACGGGCCAAAAGCCAGCACTTCCTATCAATGTGTTGAGTTTAGATACACAATTTAGCACATCCCAGTCAAAATGCATGAATGAGGTTATCTCCAGGCCCAACTCACTGGAAAGCCATTATCCTTGCTCTGGAGAACTGAGAGAAATATTTAACTATTATATCACACACACAGCTCCTTGTTGTTAAACTTCAATTGCTCAAACCAACTCACAGCAAGTTGGGATGGCTTGCTCACCTTAATTGCACAGCAGTGTAATCCCTTCGCCATAAGGATGTAGACCAAATCCCTAGTCAGATTATCTTTGATTCCTAGAATAACATTGCCATAAACATTTGGTACTTCCCACTGTGAGAGAAACATGCAAGACATTTGCACAGAAACAGAGTTTAGAATTCATACATTTGCTTGGATACTAAAAATAAAGCTCAAAATGTTGAGAGAGATGAATTTTTAAGTGCCAAATCTTTCAGAAATGTTTGCATTTCATCAGCAGTAAGGTATGGCTCAGGCATACAGAAGTACCCTAAAAAGGGCTACGTCTTGTACTCTGTTCATATGCTGAGTGTGCAGTCATTTGAGAGACAAAGACAAGAAAGCCAAAAACTTAACTAAAGAAAAAAAAATCTACTCCTCTCTCTTTTTAACTGGTCAGAGCAACAAAAGCTAAAGAAACTTACTCTCATGCAACAGGTTTGCAATACAAACAGCAATTACTTAAAATGAAGGTTAGGCATTACAGAATGTCAGTTTAGATATGCGTTGTTATTTTTACCATCATTATGCAGAGAGACGAAAATGAAAACAGTGCACTGAGGATCTATGGTAAAATGTTTACCATTCACAGAAAGCAGTTCTATCATATAACCACACAGAATAAATTACCTTATTTGAAATAGTCCAGAACTGGCGTTCAGAAGTCATACCATGCAATTCAATCAAGATCTGACGAATCCTCCAGGGGTCTACTGACAGTATGAGCTGATGTTCAAGCTGGCCAATATTGACACTTGCTGAAGCTAGGGGAAAAAAAAAAAAGCACTGAAGTCTCCAGAGCATTCCTTCATAATGTAGATCCTTACAATACTTCAGTATGTGATATTTTAAACAATAAGCTAAGAACAGTGGATACACCAATGCCTTTCTAGAATCACAGAACTGCAGGGGTTGGAAGGGTCTTTGGAGATCCTCCAGTCCAACCCCCTTCTGACACAGAGTAGGTTACACAGGAAAGCATCCAGATAGCTCTTGTAACTCTAGAGGAGACTATATAACCACTCTGGGCAGTTCCAGTGTTCTGTCACACTCAATAGCATAACATTTCTTCCATGTATTTGCATGGAACTCCCTACTCTCAATTTGTGCCCACTGCACCTTGTTCTGTTGCTAAGGATCACCAAAAAGAGCCTGGTCCCATCCGCTTGACACCCACCCTGCAGATATTTATAAGCATTGATAAGATCCCCCCTGTCTTTTTCTTCTCCAGGCTGAACAGCCTCAGGTCTCTCAGCCTCTCCTATAATAAGGGAGATACTCCAGGCCCCTCATCATCTTTATGGCCCCCTACTGGACTCTAATAGTTTGATGTCTTTCTTGAACTGAAGAGCCCAGAACTGGACACAGCACTCCAGATGTAGCCTCAGCAGGGCAGATTAGAACCTGCATCAACCTGCTGGCCATGCTCTTTCTAATGCACCCCAGGATACCATCAGCCTTCTTGGTCATGAGGGCACACTGCTGGCCACAGTCAACCTGTTGTCCACCCAGACACCCAGGTCCTTCTCTGCAGAGCTTTATTCCAGCAGGTCAACCCCTAACCTACACTGATGCACACAGTTATTCCTCACCAGGCACAGGACTCTGTACTTGCCCTTGTTGAACTGTAAGATTCCTCTCTGCCCAACTCTCCATCTTGATTACAGCTCTGAAGCTGATGTTCCAGAAATAAAGGGCAACACAATGGACAAAACATTCCTCCTTCACGTTTGATATTTGATATCTTAGCCACAAAAAGAGATATGTCATCACTCAGTCAAGAAAGGAGTCAGTCACTCATTTTCCTTCTTATCATTTGCCTTCCTGCTCCTCGGGTAGAGGTGTCTGGATTCTCAACTTTTCCTTTAAAATCAACAGTTTTCAAATACTCTTGGTTTAAACTCTCGCTAAATTTATTTATTTCAGATCTGCAATTGACATGAAATTGTAGCATAATTACAGCTTGAAGTCATTTGATCCGTGGATGAAAAGCAGAGGAAATAAATTGTAGCATGTAGAGCTAATGCAGTTTTAGGCCCCTTACATCCTCTTGTACGTGTGACTCTATGTACAGTTCATGCTAACCCCACAATCCTCCTTACTTACGGGGCTGCTTGCAACATTCCCTTCTTTAACAACAGCAGCCCCCTGCATCCCCTTATTCCTGCTACAGCAAATTGTTACTCTGAAGATCTGCATTAAGTTCAAAATTTGTACCACAAAGTCTTTCTTTATTGCTTTAGTGAAAAAAATGTGTTTTCACAACTGGTTAAAGTCAACATATGACTGCATTAGAGCAGAAAAGGTTTGCTCTTCCCAGTTTCAGCCAGCAGCTTGTAGGCCTTTTTCTTACGCCAGCTTTGAGCTGTTGTGTTGCTGCAGTCAGCCAGCTGCATCTGGGACATGAGCTTGCTGAAAAATATTGGGGTTACACCCTGATAGGTTAAAAAATTCATCCAGATGGTATTCCTGGTCCAGCTCATCAGCCACGCTAGCATTGGAGCTAGCATAAGTCTTATGAGGAGCAGCTGAGGGAGCTGGGATTGTTCAGTCTGGAGAACAGGAGGCTCAGGGGAGACCTCATTGCATCCTACAACTTCCTGAAGGGAGGCTGTGGTGAGGAGGGGTTTGGTCTCTTCTCCCAGGCAGCAAACAGAACCCGGGGAAATGGCCGTAAGTTGTACCAGAGGAGGTTTAGGTTGGACATCAGGAAAAACTTCTCTCAGAGAGTGGTCAGGCACTGGAATGGCTGCCCAGGGAGGTGGTGGGGTCACTGTCCCTGGCAGTGTTCAAGAGGTGTCTGGATGAGGAGCTACGAGGTATGGTTTAGTGGCTTGTGGTAGCAATGGTGATGGGAGCACGGTGAAACTAGATGGTCTTGTAGGCCCTTTCCAACTTTGTGATTTTATGATTCTATGATAAATCCAAAGGCAGAAAAATACCCTTACTGTGAACACCTGCCAGACAGATCCAGTTTAAACCAACTGCCTTACCTCTCTTTCACTTGTCAGCCAGTACTCACTCAGCTAAGACACAAAAAACAACCTTCTTAAAAGGCACTGACTGAAGGTGAGAACGTTAAAACCTTTCTCTCTGAACTCGTTCTGAGAACAGGTCTATGCATAGTAACCTCAGGTAATGAAAACAGGCAGCTGCACACATATAAGTCAATAGAAACACTGAAAATTACCTGGGATATCATAAAATGAAGTCACAGGTTTTGTGGACAGGTTGATTCGAAGAGATCTCTTCCGCATTTGATCAACGAGCAGTTTCCGTTCATCATCTTTCAGAAGCTTTATGAACAGCTCGTGAGATGAAATCATGAAGACAAGCTGAAGGTCTTCCAAACCCAAACACAAGTTTCTAAATTAAAAAGTTGATAATCATCAGGAATAACCCGTTTGTTTGTCAAGTTGTAAATTCTCAGAAGTACTTCTTATGTCGCATTATATTGCTTATAAGATGCAAGTGCATGATGTCCTAGAAGCAATACGTACTTGAGAAATGCTGCCATTTTTCTCTTCAGAGATTCAGATGCAGTTTCCAAGTTGATTGATCTTGAACAAACCTGGGGAAAGTAAGCAGTAAATAATTAAGGCAGGGCTCAGAAAACTTAAAATATTTTGCTAGAGACAGTGTTGCTCTCCAGTCTTCTAACTCCATGTTAGTATCAGGTAGCAACCCTCTCTCTCAAAGGAGGTAACAAAGTTACCTGATAAATACTGTAGCTATCACAGATGGATAAGAATCTCTTTCAACCGGGATACAAGAAGCTGTTTCACACAACTGTGACCTTCCTTGACATAATCCACATTCTTTTTTGCCAATTCCTCAGATATTTAGGCCTGCTAACACTGAATGTCACAGTGTGAGTCAGTCAAAAATATCATTAAGTACGTAATAAAGTCCTTCTGTGGGAGATTAGAAATGAACTAACATTTCCAAGTGCAAAACTGTAAGACCCATTAGGATTAACTTGTTGTTCTTTTGTTTTTTTTTAAAAAAAGCAGGAATTTCAAGAGAATTGAACAGCTGATAATTGCCAGCTTTCAAGAAATCTTTTTTTCTTTTTTTTTTTTAGAAATAGGTTCACTTCTAATTTAAACAGTTGGAAAACCTTTTGCTGGCTCTGAACTACAGAATACATCAGTCAATTTTTGACACACACTTGAAGAGAAACTGAAGAGAAGCTGCAGCTGACAAGCAAAAGACAAGACCCAAATTAAGCAACAGGAGATATGAATACTAGCAAAGCAACAAAAAGAGCAGGTTCAGACTAAGTAGCAAGAGTTTCCTAAAAAGCTTCACTGAAGGCAAGAGTTTAAGTCTCACATGTACAGCGACTGATCTGCTTCACGACAGGCCAGTTTGCTGTAACAGCCAGCAAGTGTGGTCATCTTCATGGATTACTTTGTCCCAGAATCTCTCTCTGAGACTTCATTTCTTTGTTCCTCAAAATAAACATTCCATAACATTGCTATGCATTTTAATGAATGAAGGAAATGCAGCAATTTCAAATCCAGGCTGAAGCAATATATCAACACAGCTTCAGTCCAGCAGATGAACCATTAATACAGACAGAAGAACAATACAGAGTGTATTAGTGTTAGCTGTAATGAAGCTGAATAAAGTTTGAGAATTTACCTTACAGTGCATTTTTCTCGCTTCACAAGCAAGTGCTTCTTAAAACAGCAATACAGTTAATGAGGGAAAGACTTACTCCATTGAATACCATTTCCCCTTCTAGTTTCAGATGATAATTCCTTACCTCCAGGAGGAAGTCTATTTTCTCTTTGTTGGGTTTGAGGAACAGCTGACAGAACTGAATATCAATTATTTGACCCTGCAGTACATCACAGACGGTGTTGCATACACAGATTTTGAAGCAAACTTCATCCAGAGCATCATTCCTG
Source organism: Centrocercus urophasianus (assembly GCF_019232065.1). NCBI lineage: Eukaryota > Metazoa > Chordata > Aves > Galliformes > Phasianidae > Centrocercus > Centrocercus urophasianus. The sequence goes on from NW_024884253.1 coordinate 21,679,862, forward strand.
CATGAATACAAAACTCAAGATCACGACTTCTCTGACAAACACAGCTGGTATCAAGGCAAATCTCTACATGTCAGATCCCAAGACAAGTCTGGAGCAGATGCCTTTGTCCACACCTCTGAAAAAAAATGACTCAGAATCTATATATTTTACCCAAGACCCAAGTGAACAATCTACAGAACCCTCCTCTTAGGCTGTGTGTCTCACATACGTGAGTACGTTGATAAGAACAGCCTCTAAGATCCTTTTCTAGATCTTGTGATCCTGAAAACTGAAACTGTCATAATCAGTATCTTCTTCTTCTCACATGTTTGTGAAATACAACCTTACTCTCTGTAACTGAAATGCCTGTAGGCACCTCCACCTCAGAGACAACTTGTCTTCATTAAACGACGTGTCTTCCACAGAGCCCTGATTCAAGTGCCTAAATTCCACGGGAGGTTGAATTTTGGATACGGCCACAAGCTTAGCACTTCTCAGGAACCATCCTCAAGCTGCCACTGTAACATGCTTAATTATCTATATCTGTCTCTGCTAAAATTCCCACACTGATCCTCCAGGACTGGGCTGGTGCAGCAGTGCACAGGGCACCTAATCACAGGCAAACTGCAGGGCCAGTGCTCCCAACAAAGTCCACATCTCCTGCAATATCACTGCTCAGTAAGCAGTGATCAAAGCCTTATCAGCTTTGATTTCAAGTGTTAGAAGACCTTCAAAGAGGTATTAACTTAGATATAAATTTAAAAACATATGTGTGTGTACATATATTTCCATAAACATTGCATAGACCATTAAATTATGTCTCACCCTTGCTGAGCTTTTTGGAACAGCTCCCTCAGCACAGATTGTCTGAACTGAACGGGTAAACTGAGGGCTAGGTTATCTTCAAGGAATATCTTCACCAAGTCCTGCAACACAGACAACTGGAATCATTCAATGGATAGTTCAAACATGGATAAAATAATTTTCTTTGAATGTTTTGACAGATAGAAAGTGAAGCAGCTTACACCCACATTTTACTGTATAACAATAAAGTCACTACACACCACTAGAAAGAGAACAAACATGTTCTTTCTCATCAGAGAAAAAAACATACATAACTCAGAAGCATACTCTGAAATCCAAAGAATTACAATTAACCTGAAAAAGCCATTCAGAAGCTAGTAGAAATTATTTACACTGTCCAGAATCCAAAATATTTTAATCTGATACATATCAGATTATATTTCTATAGAAGCAAGTTCTGTAACAGTATGCCAATGGTTGAACAAAACACTTAAGCATTTCCTGAAACTCCCAGCAGATCAGATGGAATCACCAATAAAAAAATAACTCTCCACTGTAAGTGGGCATTAACCACAGTACCTGATAGTTGCCAGATTTCATGCAGTTGTGGATTTGATTATACGGAGTTGCCTGTTGAGATGCATCATCATCAGATGAGGTAAGAACTCCACAAGCCTGACAATATCCAGCTAACCGCTTTTCATCGATGGTACAATGAAGCGATGATGAACCAATCTGAAAAGCAGCAGCCCATGAAATCTTAGTGATCAAAAATATTATGGAACGTGAGCTTAATTCTGAAATGCAAATGGAAAATCGCAGTTTCCCCTGGCAGCAAAAAAAAACAACCCAAAAAACAGTAAAGAACGTGTGCATATGGACACATTTTTATGCTCTTGTATGTGCCTCTTCACAGCTCAGATCGTGTTTTGTCTATTAAAATAAAACCTGAGTTTTGCAGTTTTGGAAATACAGATTAAAAAAATGTAAAAGGAAGCATATCTTAGCTGTAATTGAAAAAGTTTTCTTTCAAAACAAAACAGAAATCTGATTTCCAATGGAAAGTTAGATAAACAAGAATAGGAAGTGCCTGCTGTTGATATGGTTTTCTTCCTCAAAAACACACAGTCACTGTTAGAATACCACTACTGACACAGAACGTACTGTACTGGTCAGCCAAGTTAATACTAGCACTGAAGACATTACCATTGCACTTCTTGCATCAGTGCAGTTTACATAACATTCAACACAAACCAGAAGAAAACAGTGACACATCACACCTAATCAATATAATTTTGAACAGAGCACAATGTAAAAATCACCCTCCAAAAAACCCCAAAACTGTCATCAAAAATCCCATGACGTTTATTAATAAACACTTAGAGCAGTTACTATGCTGCTAAAGAAGGAAGCAAATTTTTTTTTCCCCTTAGAAGAGCTGAACACATAGTAATATAACACTCATTACCTTCGCAATCAACTCCTTTGTTTTGTAAAACTTCTCTTTAGCATTTTCATGAAGAGCCGCGTTTGTTGCTCCTTGCTGAAAGTAGATTGCACCCAAGTCATAGCAAACCTGCAAACAGCATTGGTATAAAAGGCATCACCTCAGAAATTCATGTAAGATCAAGTATTTCAACCCTTTTTTTTCTTACACGCTCTTCAAATTTTTAGCTGGTGCACACACTGTGCATCTTTCCCCACATGCTGCAATTATTTCCTCTCTACTCGCGATCTCACAGAATCACAGAATTGTAGGGGTTGGAAGGGACCTCCAGAGATCATCGAGTCCAACCCCCTGCCAAAGCAGGTTCCCTACAGCAGGTCGCACAGGTCGGCATCCAGGCAGGTCTGGAACATCTCCAGAGAAGGAGACTCCACCACCTCCCTGGGCAGCCTGTTCCAGTGCTCCGTCACCTCACTGTACAGGTAACTCTGTATGGGCATTACAGAATTACAGAATGATTTCCACATATGAGTAACAACGCAGTCCTTGTCAGACAGTGCTTTATTCCAGAGTGAGAAAAAGTGAGAGTTTGGGGGGGAAAAAAAAAAGAATGATAATATTTACAACACTGACAGAAGCATAAATCAGCATGAAAATGATGTCAGCGGCATTTTATTGCTTTACGGATAGAACAAAGAAAAGATCAACAGAAAAATACTGCAGCTTACCTCAAAACGTGGCACAACAATTTGTCTAAAGAAACAGAAATAAACAGAAAGCTTCAGGCCAGAATGTACAGTACCTGGCACTGTATCTCCTCTGCGCTGATTTTTAGCCCAGCTGTGGAACTCTCTGTTTCTCCATTCACCATACCAGGCTCCATGGCTAACAAATCCAGAGTTCTTATAGTGTGCACATAGAGATCCTTATTCAATTTAAGTGCTCCTTCTAGCACCAGGATGGAATCAGCAGCCTGCTCCTTCAACTACAATAATTCAAATGCATTGAGAAAAAAACATAAATCTCTTAGTTTTGAGTTTAGCTTTGGGTTTAATACTGTAACAGCAAAATAAAAAGGCAGCCAAGAATTTATTTAGCACACTTGTCTCACTGCACCTGTATTTCTTGTACAGAAACAGATGTGTCACTGCCATTTCAGGTGCTTAGAGAAACAGGATCAGAGCTTCCAATAGAAACAATACTTTTCTCTTGGTTTCACCTATGCTTCTGTCTACTTCTGGAGCATGAAGTTATGCAACAGTTGGACTGGAAATTCTCAGCTATTATTTCACAGCTGAAATCAAAGTAGCTTCTCTTCAAACAGCAAAATTTTGTCACGTTTTATGACAAACTGGTAAAACTTCATTTACATTCACTCATTTGAGATTTCCTTTTTAAGCGTAGAGAAAAGAATCAATGCAGTGACTGCAATTGATTCTAAATATAAGAGTAGTGAAAGAAGCTAAGTTGCTTATGGAAGTAGAAGCTTTATTCTTTCCCCTTTTTTGCCTCTCTTGAAGTGGAACACATTAGGCACCCCCAGCATTCTGGTGGCAATGTCATACAGAAAACATCCCTACTAAATTTTCTCTAAAAAGAAGTTGTGCCCTATTTTGCTGTCATACACTTCTATAGCTCATGTGTTGTATGCTCTTAATTATTAATTACACATTGATTTTTGTAGAGGCTTGCTTGATTCGTACAGCTCCACGCATGGACTGAAGAAAGAATGGCTAAACCTCACAAAACAAACTCCACACAACATCCAGTACAGGAGCAACACCACCCCAAACAAACACGAAGGAACTGTAGGAGCTGCTAGAAGTAGCTAACATCACCTCAGTGTACTAAATCCAACAAAACTGTAAATATGAATGGAAGGAAGATAATCACATCACATTTATATTCACGTAAAAAGTACAAACAAGCTCACCACTTTCAAGATGTTTTCAGTTAGTTCCTTTTCCTGCTGCATCTGGTTCATCCTGGAGAAAGAGGGATGCGGTCAACACTTCAGTTCTAAAGCAAACCATCACATTACTTTACTTTGTTGCTCTAGGCCACAACAATTAATTCCTAAATACCTTTTGTTTTTAACTTTTTAACATCACTATGCCAGACCATTGAATATTCTTAGCTACCTTTATCTGAAATAAAAATTATATAAAGATAAAATGAAAGGTTTTAGACGAGAACATGATTTCATTAAATTTCCATGCTTTCATTGCCTTCCTTTTTTATTATTTTTTTTATCAGATTGTTGATATCAGCAAAAGCAATCACTTTGCACATCCTGAAGTCTCTTGAAGCTTCGCTAGCAAAATCATAACCAGATCTGGATACAGACAGGACACTTCAGGATTTCTGATAGAATTTCTAGCAGTATTTTCAATCAACGCACTTAACAGACTCATCCCAGTAACAGTGCCATTACAGAATCATATCATAGAATCATAGAATGGCCTGGGTTGAAAAGGACCACAATGATCACCCAGTTTCAACCCCCTGCTGCGTGCAGGATCACCAACCAGCAGACCAGGCTGCCCAGAGCCACATCCAGCCTGGCCTTGAATGCCTCCAGGGATGGGGCATCCACAACCCCAAAAGCACATGAAAAGTACCACTGAGATGCTCCCAACTTTATCTGAGAAATGTGGAATGTAAAAGTCAATTCCAAGAACAGGCTGTAACTGAAGCTGCACAACTCCTGGCACGTGAACTCAGTATTGACTTTGAGTTAGTATTGCCTAATGAAACCAATAAAATAATTTCATTATTTCTCAGGTTACCAGATATACAGTGTGGTAAATTGTTAGAATAAAACTGTACTAAGCAAGCCAGAGCAGGATGTAAGAAATACTTCCTGTTTAAACTAGAGAATAAGCTTTCTGTCCCATAGAAACTGCCATCTCCCTTTCTCCTATGATTCTTCACACTTCTACAAAGTCACAGATAAGATACTAAGGAAGTAGAACCATACACATACAAATAAATTAAATGTACTTGACAGAAATAAAGAATATACTTGAAGTAAACACAAGTTTTCCACATCACAATTAACCATGTTAAACAACTGTGTATTAGCATGATTTAATCCAATTACAAGTTCTATTTCTGATTACAAAATACATATTAAGTCCAAATGAATTGTTCTGGTAACTTACACATTTAGTTGAGGCGGGCCAGGTTTCACTTGCTTTACAGGAAAACTGCTTTTAACAATGGTCCTTATGGCCCTACACAGGGGAGAAAATTAAGTGAAGAATGGCATGAGCCTCAGAGGCACAATAAGAAGATTACATGGTTCTTAAAATATCAACTTACCATATATTTACTTTTACCCTCTATAATACATCCTGTACTATTTTAGAAATGCTAAAAAAAGTTAAAAGGCAGCAATATCTTTTTATCTTTATGAACATGCAAACCACTCCCTTGACTACTTTACTGAAAAAGAAGCAGCTGTAGAATCACTTTTCTGACTTAGCTCCTCACTATAATCCACCCAGAGACCACAGTACTGATACTACTTTGAGATTCCCTCATTCTGCATACAAATATACAGCTCCATGGGGGTTTTAAGGCCGCTGCCTTAAAAGTACTTCACCATCTGTTGTAGAGTAGTATGGCCATGGCAGTGGTTGGGGGTAGGCTGGACAGGTCAACATCCACATGTTTAGTCCCTGGGGGAACCTTGCTGATGCACAGAAGCTCATTCAGAAGCATGTTCAATACAGGAACAGATAAGCTACAAAAGATAAAAGAATAAGGTGCTTGGTACAGTAAACCTACTTCTGGAATGTTTATGTGACGTTGGTACTCAGTACCTCAATACCTTATTACTTAACAGCTACAAAGTGTGGAATCGTAGAACGGCCTGAGTTGACAAGGAGCACAATGATCATCTGGTTTCAACCCCCTGCTATGTGCAGGGTCACCAACCAGCAGACCAGGCTGCCCAGAGCCACATCCAGCCTGGCCTTGAATGCCTCCAGGGATGGGGCATCCACAGCCTCCTTGGGCAACCTGTTCCAGTGTGTCACCACCCTCTGAGTGAAAAACTTCCTCCTAATATCCAACCTAAACCTCCCCTGTCTCAGTTTAAAACCATTCCCCTTGTCCTATTGCTATCCAACCTCATAAACAGTCGCTCCCCTCCTTTTATATGCTCCTTTAAAATACTGGAAGGCCTCAATGAGGTCTACCTGGAGCCTTCTCATTTCCCAGTTCCCTCAACCTTTCTTCTGAACACTAGAATATATGAACTCTGTCAATTCAGCAGAACAAAATGCTTTGCATCTGATGGCGTTCAAGATCAGGGATGTAAAATGGTTACCACTGCTATCAGCCTAAGTTAAATCCAAGAGGAAAGCTGTTCCAACAAGCTGAACTACTTCCACGCATGCTGTGTCAGTCTGTTTCAGACACATCCCAACAACTCAGTCATCTATTGCAGCAGATCCCAGCTAGTGAGGAAGTCTCAAAGCAATCACAGATCGTACATCCAAAAGGTAAACAATTTCCATTCACAGGGAACTATACTCATATAAAGAAGACATCTCTCTGTGCTGTCATGGCTTATCTCCCTTTCTACTGCATCCATCACCAAACAGTAAAGGTAAGACTAGAACTGGAATAGCACCCTGTAGTTCCACTGCAAGCTGCAGTACATGAAACCAGATGCCAGGCGGGACAGAGCCTTCCTTGGTAAAACCAGAAGGCAGGCAGACTGAGTGCTATCACTTCTAGCTTCTATGATATAATTTAAAACAGCTGAAACACTGTGACTTCAACATTCAATAGCTGAACATCACTCAACTGCTCATAACAGCAGAAATTTTAGAAAAAAAAGGTCCCAATCTGGTTTGTTTGTTTGTTTGTTTTTTAAATAATCCAAACTTTAATCCAATCCCACTTAGTTCTCAACTAAAAGCAATCTGAAGGATCATGAGCTCACAGAAGACGAGCTCTTGCTACTATGTAGAAAGACGCTCTATTAGTAACTGAAATGCCTTTGGATTATTTTACAAACCTAACAAAGAAAGAAAACCACCAATAACAAAACACCCAACAAACCAAAACACCGCAAACGGACCAAAAATTCTCACTGAATCCTACAATCACCACAATACTGTCATACAGTAGAGCTCAGTCTAGAATCGGAATTATGCCTGTAGCTTAAAAAGGTACTGACAGGAAGCATGCCCTGAATAAACGCCAGCACAAGTTCCTCCTGCAAGAAGGAAAGCAGCCTTAAAAAAGCTCTTTTGTGCAAATTCACATACAGCTAAAGTGTATGTAAAGCCTATTGTACACCAGATGCTTTTTTCTGTAGAGTATGGTGGTTGCACTTGTTGGTACTGAAGGTCTTTTCCAACCTAAGTAACTCTGTCATTCAGCAGTTTTAGTATGAAGCTATACAGATTGTACCTTTTCTCCAATACATCCAAATCCCACTTCAGATGAGCAGCAACTTTAAGAGCAAGAAGTTTCAGAATGCGGTTTCTTTTGTTATCAGGAGGTGGCTGGACCTGGTTCTGTTCATTCACTGATGGTTTGGAAGCTTGTTCAAGGAACTGGACGATCAGCTGCACGGGAGGAGGATCTGCAGAGAACACAGGCGCTCATCAGAGGGCAGCTAAGCCCAGAAATTCATTTCTTGTTGCAGCCACGATCATCACATACAGAACCAATCATAAGGGTTGGAAGGGACCTCTGGAGATCACCACGTCCAACCTCACCTGCTACAGCAGGTTCCCTACAGCAGGTTACACAGGAAAACCATCTAATCTCCTTATCAACTACACAGACAGCACAATCACCTGTCAGATTCTAATTCCAATTTGTTTATGTTGAATCAGACTGGCATTTTTATTTAGCCTTCACATTTACTTTCCCACAGCCAAGGCACTCATACTTTGTCATTTATTTCTTGTACGTTGCATCAGCAAAATTTTAGTACATGCACCTATGGAAAATAAATGCCGTGTTACTAAATCATGCAAGATACTGTAAAAATACACACCCACTTTTCAAAACATTGAGAAGAATTACAAGTAGGTATGAGAAACTTCTGGCATTTCTGAATACGCACAGAAAACACCATTTGTCTGATTCTGGGGATATGTGAAAATCAAAGATGCTCCTCCCTACAATAAAAGACTCTTCAGTACCACAGGGCTGTTCTGAAGAACTTCAGACAATCAACAATCAATATTTTTAATTGGAAAAGGGCAGCATAAGGTGCGAGAAAAAGAGATCTCGCCTGACTGCGCTTCAATCTACTTTCTGCAGAAGCAACGCTGTTACAGACGCCCCTGCGTCCGCAGCCCGCTGGTAGAACCCAGGAAACGCCGAATTCAGAAGATTCAACGGGGTGACTAAATGGGATGACTGCCGCAGAAGAAGCACGTTCTAGCCGCGGTACTGCCGGGCACGGAGCTCCTCAGCGCCCCAAGCCGCCCTAGGGGAGCCGCCCTCAGGGAGCGGAGAGAGGCCGGGCCGCAGCGGCCGAGGAAGACGGAGGCCCGCGAGGAGTCGGCAGCGGCGCCAGGCCGCGCCGCACGCACCGGGAGAGGGCTTGCGCAGGTGCTGCTCCAGCAGATCTTCCTCCAGCAGGAACTCGAACCAAGAGGTCTGCGGCGGAGTGCAGGGCCGGCTGGAGGTGGCGGCCTCCCGGTCCGCCGCTTCGGCGCTCATCGCTGCCTCAGCCCCGCAGAGCACCCACGGACGCGGCACAAACCGCGCCCGCCCACCGGCGGAGGAGGCGGTCCCGCCGACAAGATGGCCGCCGCGCCCCGCTGCGCCAGGGGGCCGTGCTGAACCCAGGCCCCGCCTGCTGCCGCTGGGGTGTGAAGGGGGATGATGGCGGTTGTGAGGGCACCGCCCACGGGCCTCAGTGATGCTCAAGAGAAAAGCTGACCAGAAACGCAGGCATTTAAAATGTTTTATATTTAAGTTTTACAATCCTTATTTCGACATCTAAAAGGAATGCAGCTGGAAACAAGAGGGCCCTACGCATTGCTAGCCCCTAGTAAAAGTCACGTCAGGGAGAAAATGAAAGTTCTTTCATCCAGGACAATTCTAGTAGCTTTCTGCACTCTACACAAATAAAAAGGGATGTCATAATTCCACAGTACTCAAATCCTGCATTCCAAAGTTTTCAAGAAAATTAAAAGCCTTACCACTTCTACCATTAAATAACAATTTATACAGTATATATATAAAAAAACTATTTTCCTGGGAAAAGTATTTCATACTATTGTAACTAAAAACATGTATCAAGTAAATTACTTGGTGTACTTTATGTATAAAAAAGGGTGTCCTTTAAAAGTAGTGTCCATCTGTCACAGCAACATCTCGAGTTCCTTCAACTCCAGTTACAAATGTTCATGCAAGGGCTCACAGAGTTCTTTAAGCTTATCAAACTTTGACCCCCACTCTTGGAGGAAGTCATAATTTAGATCTTCATCACCACTAATGGAGTTTAAGGAGCTAAGGCTCCCTGCCAGAGAGCATTCTCCTTCCAAGCAGTACAAATGAATAGTGTCAGCTGGAAGATTCTGTAGATCACTGTCTGCATCCCGGATGATTTGAGAAACATATTCCTTGAAGTCCAGAACACTGCTAACAGCTGACGTTGATTGTTTTTGGTTTGGGACTGAGTCTATTTTTGGTCCAGTGGGTGTCCTGGAATATGGAAATGTTGCCCTCAAGGAGAAGTGGGGAATGTTATGTAGAGGTTTCTTCAGTTCATCTACATTGTAAGCATTCTGGGGAAATAAAACAAAAATGCAAATGTAAGAGAGAAAATTAAAAAGGAAATAGATTCAAAAAATGTTTTTAAGCCTGATGCAACACAAAACTGGATTCCGAGTTTTCTATAAACTGAAGAAGAGAGAGAGCTGAGTTCAGATTGTGCCCTTTGGGTGATGGCAGTCTTCGAGTAAATCTAGAATGGTGTGTCCAGAGAAGTCCCCTCAAAGGTGGCCACAGATGACCAGCATGAGAAGGACAGATTATGCTGAAAGAGAATTCTCCCACTCAAAGAGTAATTCAGGCTAAAAAAAAAAAAAAAGCAAAAAAAAACAAAAACAAAAACAAAAAAAACCTCTTGGCTAAGGACAATAGAGAAAAAAAATAAAAATTATGGAAAAGGAAGATGAGGAGAGGTTGGATTTGCAAAGGTTGGATTTGCAAAGACTGGGTTGAAGCAGCATCATACCTGGTCGCGTTCTCCACCTCCTTCTTCATTATAGTTGAAGACATTTTCTCTAACATCCTCCCAGCTTTCACGCTCCTCAGGAATGTGGTAAATTCCTCCTTTCCGAAACCCCGAACTTCCCCACTGACTCCACACTGTATAGGAAACTAAGAGAGCTGGAAGAAATGAATACACATATTTTTTATATGACATATGAAAAATATGACATACGATAAACAAGTAGTTATGTGATTCCTGGAATCGTCATAGAATCACCTAATCATAGAATGGCTTGGGTTGGAAGGGACCTCAAGGATCATCAAGCTCAAACCCCTGCAGCATGCAGGGCCGCCAACCTCCACATTTAATCCACTTTTGATTTGACAGTCAAATTCCCAGCTAAGAACTGTGTAATCATTAATATATAAACAATTTATATTCAGGAAGGTAAAAAGTCATCTATGCATATTATATTATAAACTTCATTAAAAGAGTATTTTACTTACCTAAAGGAATCCATTTAAATAGAAGGCATTTTGGCCAATCTCTGGCCTTTCACCAATCCTGAGTAAATAAGATATCCAAAGTAAGTAAAACACTGTTTTAATGAAGGTTACAAATGTAATATAATCATTGGAGTCATTACTATTCTGAGATATGTATGCACTTATTTTTAATATGAGAAACAACTAGTTTTACAGTGTACTAACATTTCAGCCAAAGTGTGCCTAAAAGCATACACACTGTGAACATTTCTTTCTGCCCTGCACTCTTAATGAGACTTGCCTGTTAAGACCATAAACCTTCTGGAAAAAAGCTCTCTACCTTCCTAATATGTGAACAGCACATGCTAGCTGTAGAACCTACTTAATATGAATGTGAGGGCTCTGGGCGGGTGGGAGTTTCAGGTAGATATGGCTGCACACAGATTTGCACACATAGGTGAAAATCCTTGTTTATGAAGGATTGAAAATAAGTGATTCTGGAAAAGAGAAGTCCTACATTTGCTTCAAGTGGCTTCAAGCAAGTAAACTCTAAATCTATGTTACTTAGCATCCTTAAATGAGCTCCTAACTGATGATTTCCAGAAAAGGAGAAATACTGATCACAACATCCAAGGCTAAAGCACTTGATTCAATGGATTTAAAAAGAGTAAAAAAAAAAAAAAAAGAAAAAAGAAAAAAGAAAAAAAAAGTACTTGCTTTCCTACCTAGAAAGACAAGGAGACACATGCTGATTGCCAGAATAGAGCCAGAGCTGAGTCCAACAGGTCTTCCTGCCTTCACCTGGCTAATTTCACACCATCTTCCCTTGTAGCCTTCAGGACACTGGCAGATAGTCTTGTCTTGGGATTGAGCCAGACAGGTACCCCCATTCCTACAGGTCCAGTGTCCACAAGGTGATGAGGTACAGTGTCTGAGCCCTGTAAGATTATCAGTCACTTCCACTTTCCCAGCTGGACACCTGTCCAAAAAAAGCACAAGGTATCTTTAAGGCAGGTGAAGCACCTGCTTTTGAATGTCAGTTTTTGAATGCACTAACCCTTTTTCCACAGAGTTCAAAAGTATCAAGAAGTAGATAGCTGAGATCAATGGGGAAAAGGCTAGCTTGTATTTAGAATAAGATTTATAATGTTCATCTGGATCTTTGGGAAAAAGATGGTCATTGGTCTGCTCTGAACAACCATCATGTCTTTCAGACCTTGAATCTGCAGAGAAAATCATTTCTTCTGAAACGAAGGCAGAAGGGCCATGCAGGAATACTGTGAAGAACACAAACCTGTTTTTTGTAGAAGAGCCTCAATACTGATCTTGTGCATTCGGACTGATTACAGAGTGTCTCAAGGCACGCTTCAGACCATCTCAGAGCCTCCTTTAGCAACAACTTGCTAGGCCTTAGATATGCCAAATTTTGACTATTAAAAGAATTCAAGAGGCACTTTCTCCCACTCCTGCATGTATGTTTGTATTATTTTGGAACACAAATGCCTGTATTTTGATTTAGCTAGCTAACTGCACCAGATACCAGGCTGGTGGGCTTTGATTCTGACTCTTAGCAATCAATTTTAGAACTCAGTTTTTTGAGAGCTTCATACAAAGTATAACTAACTCCAACTTCTTTACGGAATATATGTATGATATATTCTCTCTATATATTGTACATACATATGTACATACAATATATACTCTGCATTAAAAAATGTGTATTTTTCATACAGACTAGCAGAGAACAATCCAGCTTCCATCAAAGGGCATTTCATATCAGTGGTGTGTGATCTTCTTATTACAGGGAAAAAAATGGTGGAACAAGTAGGTTTGACACCAGATTTGCAGGAAAAGGCAAGTTTGGCCCGTGACAGGAGATAAGACAGAGAGCAGGATCTGTCTTTGGGATACTCCCCTCTGGCCAGAAGCAGCTGGGAGTTTCGCTGTTGAAAGCAATTTGCCTGAAAACTGCTTCCCAATCACCCCTGTATGAAAAAAAAAAAGCTTAATATACCGGCATTCATATTTTCTCCAGAGATCAACACAAAGGAAAGGGCTGTAACAGGGATGGCTGCTGCAGGCACTAGAATGGCATCCCATCGTGACACCCTGCCGCCTCAGAATGAAGCCAAACTCTGTGCTCCTGCCTTCCACAAGTAGTGGCTGGCCGTTGAGCTGGACATCACGCAAACAACCTGCAGCAAAGCAGAGGTATGCAGAGAAGTACACTGAGTTATCAAGTTCCCCACCTTAAGCCTTGCCCCCAACATGTGTGCTGAATTGTAGGAAAACTTAATATTTATAAAGATCCTTACACCACTTCCATTGTTTTGTTTTAGAAAAGCTACAGGAAATGTGCCTGTATGTCCTGGCCCATCTGCAGATTGGGGCTGCATGAGAAGCAGCATAATGGAAAACTGTCTTCTACAAGGCATGGTCTCAAAGTCCCAGCACCTCCACCCCAAGAAATGGAGAGAGTACTATGGGTTGCCTCCCAAATCTTTCTTCACCTATAAGTACATGTTCCATTCTCTACTTGTGACCTCTGCCATGGAAAACGAAAATGTAAAGTGCTTTCATCTTTAATATTTACAGGAACCTTCACATCTTTGGCAGGACCAAATACATGGCAAACAGAAATTTGAACCTTAGCTCTGACTTGTCTCTAGTACAGAAGGAGGGATTTCATGAGCATAGCAGTGTACATGGGACTGAATTCTTACTTGGGCTTTAGATCCTTCAATATACTCAAAGGTGCCACCTTTAGGCTCTAATTCCCTCTTTTTGACAGCTCATCACATCACTTACCTTGGAAATCACTCTCTGAATGACTGGGAAGGCGGTTTCCTAGCACAACACTTGCCCAGTCCATTTCAAACCACCTATTTGTGCCCAAGACAGATGTCACTTCCTGATCCCCACCACCACTGTTGACACGCAGAGTAAACTCGTTGTTGTAGCGCTCCATGGTCAGCAGGACCCACTGGCCATTATTTATACGTAACGTCTTCATTCTCAGAGAGTGACTTTTGTCCCCCAGGCTGAAGTTAACAGAAAAGTAGCCCTCATCTACCTAAAAGACAATTAAGACCTTTAATAACCCCTTCTCAGTGTTATTGCACTGTCCTGTCTCAAAAAAAAACAACAACTGAGCTTTTAAAATTGAAATGGCATTCTTGTTTTTAAGGGAGTGAAAAAGTGCTTTATTCCCAGGTAAAAATTACCACAAGAAAACTGCAGGTTCAGTAGTTTTTACTTTGCAGAAGATGTTCCTATGTTGTTTCATCAGAAAGCATCACTGTTTTGATTGTGGTTCATTTCTGAGGACAACACAAATGAGAATGGTTGCCCTCATGTGGACAATTCTTGCTGTTTATTACATCAAAAAATAGATGCTCCTAAGCAGAATCATTTCCTCCTGTATACCCCAATACAAATAAGGAGGACCGAGGCAGAAGGGCTCCAAAGCACCCACCTCCAGCTGGATGAAGCTGCTCCCATCTGCAGAGGCCAAGCTGAGCAGTGTGCTGCGGGAGATGCGGGTGCGCACCATCAGCTGGATCCGAGTGCTGAGAGTGCTGAGGGTATTCCTTGGCTCGTAATGGATCCAGCTGTCCCTTCCAAAAGCCCATTCTGGAAGAACTACTCACAACATTCACCAAAGCAGAGAAAATCTCAGAAACCACTGCTCCTTCAGTGCTTGAGAATTAACCAGTTCTGAGCATCAGAATTTCAGTTCTTAAGAAACTTTGACAAAGTAATGAAGCATTCTGGAAAGCACTCCCCCACTCCAAACGGTTAAATTCACACATGCATGTATCTCCCTTTCTTAAGAGAATTAAGAAGAAAAGAACAAACCAAGAATAAAAACATTTAGGCAGGAAAGGAACAATCAGGCATTCTGCCTGTCACAGACTATGCATTCTGCCCGTCACTCCTACATTGAGCCCAGTAACCCTTTGCTTTTGTCTAGCTCAATGCTAGCATTTGCAGCCCAACATGTTAGAAGAAACCGGAACCAAATGGAGTATTCCTAATACATCAGGGTATGACTTGTGGATTTTAAACAACTGGTTTCTGAGCGCTTGGTTTCTCCCAGTGGTGAGAAGTAGAAACCAATGCAGCTATATCAAATAAGCAGTTGGGCTTCTGAATGAGCATCCCAATATAATGCGAAACAGAATGAGAATTAAATCTAGGCAGATGTTTCTAAACCAGTATCGTATATCTGCAAAACATTAATACAAATAACTGAACGATACTGACCATTTATGTGGTCATTATAAACTCTAAACAATGAGGGCTCCAGGCCTAGAATGTGCTGCCAATTGTGACTCCAGTTCTCACCCCATCAGGCAAGCTTCCACTGAGTCAGTTAATGTCACCTTTTAAGTCTCGTGTGGGAGGTGGAGAAAGGAAGAAAGGGTCTGGCTTACTTCAGGGTATTATTATTCCGTATGCAGGATGGGAAAATAAGACCACTAAATTGAAAGGGTACGTGCAATACACCAGTCATGCATATTAATCTCAACACAGTGATTCAGTGCTAACTATCATATACTCCTTTTCCAGTGCTTCTCATTCATGTTAAGGTGCAGAGGGGGCTAATTCCCCTCCAACACCAGACAAAGACCCAGATATTATGGGGAACTCATACTGACAGAGACTGTTACTACTAACTTCCTTGTTCCTATCTTGTACCTAGAGACAGAAGGCAGGCATATGGCAGGTAGTCCCAATAAGCACCCATAACTCATGTCTGGTTTGTGATTCCAAGTAATGGCTGATGAAGGTATTAAGATGAGGAAGTCAGAGCCAATCCAAGCATATGTGCCCTGAACATGGCTGAGAGCTATTAGAAGCACTTCACACATTAAAGACTTCATTTTTTAGATTTTTGGATGTTGCTAAAACTTTGTACTTTCTTACAATGCATCAGAGGTTTTCATTATCGCCTCTTGCATGCTTTTGTTCTCTGATGCACATTTCATGCTGATTTTGCACAGGATAACACATTTGCTGGAGCTGTCCTCATTTTATGTCCCTACACGAACCCATTGCTGTGGTCTAATGGTGTTACACAACCTTCATTTCATTCCAGTGGCAGAAGAAAATACAATTATCCCCCTTTTATGGACAGAAAATCGGGCTGGAGGACTTGAGGTTTGTGTCCCCAGGTTTCACAGAGAGAATATTCCAAACTGGCACCTAATCACTCTTAAGACCACTGCAGGATGACAAACAGCACCACATTTATTAAAATAAACTTTTGATCAGTATGGTCAGAGGAAGAATGCACAATGCAATCCTTTTTTCCATCTTTACCACTGAGAAATAAGGTGCCATGCAATGAAAAAGGCAAAACAATGCATTTGACCATTTGCCTACTCCACAAAGTAAAACAGAAGACCTTCATCTGTGTCATTACCTTCATTCAGCAAGATTTAGAAGGATCTTTACTTCACTGCAGATCTAAAACATTCCCAGAATACAGCATGGTCTTATTAAGATCCTAAGTTCAAAGCAAAGGCAAATTCACAGCAGTGTGTTTGACGCTGTTCCCACTGCTCCTGCCATGAATTTCCCCCTAGAACTTGCAGTACCTTTATCACACACTGGTCCAGCATATCCTGGGGCACAGTCACAGTGAAAGAAGTCCCAGTCACCAACACACCGGCCGTGGACACCACAGGAGACCATCCCAGCACTCTGACACATTTCATCTGTGAGAATGCATCCTGGAGAGCTGTTCAAGGACTCCGCAGGGTGCTCTAAGTCATATACCTAGGAAAGGACAAAGGGAAGAATCACACCAAATGTTTACAGTTGACAGTGGTAGACCCAAGATTGGCCATAGCAGCTCTACCTTAGTGTCAACAACGACATTGCGAATGCAGCCAACAAACCCTCTGAAGCGCTCTTGTGAGTCGCGGTAAGGCAAAATCTTTTTAACTCCACCCAGCTGTAGGGGCTGGTGACCACTGAAGATCTTGCCTGTGCTGGGGGGAAGACGGAGAAAGAAAGAATTAGTGGAAAGAAAGAACACATTTTGGTTGGTTTTTTTTTCCCTTGTTTTTTTTTTTAATTTCCCCCCCTTTCTTTTCATGAGCTCTTTTAAGTAATCACATTTCTAGCTCAGGGATTATTATTAGTTTTTACCTCCAAATTCCCACAGTCTCTTCGGAGGCTTCACAGGCAGACAGATCCACTTGAGAGATCTTCTTAACACTGTCACTGTCTCTAACTGAGCCATTTATGCAGTGGTCAAGAACCAGCTTCACTTTCTGAAGAAAATAATTATTTAAAGCAATTGCATCTGGAGACATGCATACATTTTAATTTCACTTTTTTCTTTTTTCCCCACTTATCAGAAGGAAGGATTTTACCGAGTGATGACAGTGTAGGAAACTTCATCAGAACAATAAAACACTTCCACATGCTAATCTGGAAGGTTATTGAATATGGTATGTAACTAACGAGCCACAAAAAAGAAAAATTTGACTCTATCACAAGCTGGCCAAGTCACTGACATGGCCAAGAGAGAACAGGATTTTCTTGGAGTTTGCTGCCAAATCAGAACCTGAAGAGACAAGCCGTCTTAGGGCCTGACATGTTTGCTGTTCTGTCTTATGCGTGAGAGAAAGGGGCAACCCAGCAGATGCCTTCACCAGCATTATATTAGCAAGAATAAATTATACACCCTTATATAAAAGCATACATATCTGCTTTGCATGCATCTCTAAACTCAGCTGGTGGGGCAGGGTTTCTCACTCTCAGAAATAAAGGATACATCAATCCATCCTGCCCTCTGGATTATCACAGCTCTAAGTTCTAAGTAATAGGTAGGATCATTAAAAATAAACTGGACTTTTTAAGATCTTCTTCTGATTGACTGCCTCCTGACTAAGGTGATGGCTGACTTTACAAACATCAGTCCTTGGCACTGCAGTGATGGAAGGATTGATGAAAGACCTCTACAGAAGAATGAAAGGGTTCTTAAGGGATAACTAGAGACATAAATTTGTACTTCATCAGGATCATCCACATTTACACTTGCCTTTCCATCACTTTTAATTTTTATATTGTGCCAGCGGCGATCTGCAACATTGACTTTTTTGGAAAGCTGGAGGAAAAGCTCACCAGAGCTATGGCTGACAGTCAGTGTTGGAACACCACCAGACAGCTCTGCAGAGAAAAGATTGTTATTGGATAAACACCCACGTTCCCATAGCCAGCTGAGCTCAAAGTTACATTTTAGTTTGACGAGTTCTTCAGCCAGTGGAGGGAATTCAGTTTTAAAAAATCCAACTTCCAGTACAGCGTTAGGACTCAAACTGCTGGGCATGGTGGCAAATTCATAGAATAACAGAACATTCTGAGTTGGAGCAGATCCACAGGGATCACTGAGTCCAGCTCCCAGCTCCACAGAGGACCACCCCAAATCCAAACCCAGTGTCTCAGATCTGCCCAAACGCTCCCTGGACTCTGGCACTGGGGCTGTGCCTGCTGCCCCAGGCAGCCCGTTCCGTGCCCACCACCCTCTGGTGCAGAACCTGTCCCTGACCCCCACTCAGCCTCTCTTCATACGTTTTTCCCTTTTGACCATTCACCATCTTCATGCCCACCCTTTGTACAATCTCTAATAATTTTATGTCCTGCATACTGCTCTTTACTGCATTCTCCTTATTCTCCAAAAGTAACTTACTGAATCTTAAACAAGCAAAAAAACCCAAAATGATTAACTGCTGGTAATTCATGTTCACATAAAACAAAAAAGAAGAAATAATGATGAAGGTGCTAACCCAAAGCAATGAAATCTTCCAGCTGTCCAGGCTGCCCTCGTGCTACTGGTCCCTGGTACAACAGGAGGCCATCCGCGACTTCAGTGATGAACTCTAAGGAGATGCGACTCTCAAAGCAAGGCTTAAGAGGAGGGAACCAGGCATAGCCATGGCCCTTAAAGCTGTGTTTTGTTTGCTGGCAGTCTGGTCCGTGAAAATTAGCAGAGCATCTGCATCTATTAGAAATAAGAAAAAAATCTGCCATCTAAGCAGAACTCTCCAACGGCTCATCCCGTTGTAGAACTGAACCTAGGAGCTTCTGTTGCCTCGGCCACAGCAAGTTTAACAAGCACTAGCAAAGCTTTCTTTATAAAAGGAGCCCCACTTACTTGTTTGTACAAATGCTATTAGCTTTAGTTCTAGCAAGAATAATTCTGTGAATTTGTTATATAGAAAGCACATGAAAAACTTTGATCTCTTCAGTCAGAGAAGGGGAAGGGGAGGAAAAGGGAGAAATTCAGTCTGCAGTTACAAAAACTGCAAGGAAAACCAAAGGGGTGACAGAAATGGGAAAGATATCAGGCAGGGAGAACAGCTGGACTCCTATTTCCTGGTTTCCCATAGCTGACTAGTACCTCATGAGAGCAGATTGACATGGCTGGGATGCAGCAGAAGTCCACTCATAAAACTACTGAAAATGCAACAGAAACAAAGTAGCCTCAGAATTGAGCAGATAATAGGTAGCAAGGGGCTACCAAAGATAACAGTATTTCTAGGCAGCAAAATCTCCCTGCTTAATTACATCTGAGCAGCACCGTTAGCTTGAGATCTGCACTGTGACCAAGGCTTCTGCATCTTAATAGTCTGAGTACTATCTGCCCTATCAAGGCTCTTCAGGAGATACTGGCTAGTTGTTTCTGCCTTATTATGCTGGGATTTTTCAGCTTCATACTATTTTGTCGATGAGATGTCATTTTTGGAGGAAAAAAGGAGGCAAGGAACATGAGGAAGAGGTTATTAAGTAATGTAAGTGACATGATTAAAGTGTCCAATGACACTGAGGTGGGGTGCACGAAACAAGGACATCTTGCAGGACGACATTAAAGGAACCACGACTGCTTGCAAAATTCCCAAGGTTTCCTGGAGACTACAACAATCCTAAGTACCTACTTGAAAACAGAAATCTGTTTGCTGTGTGAAGTACAACAGAATTCTGTTCTGTCACAGTGAGGAGACATGCAATCCCCCAAAGCTGCCTGTCCTCCTCCTTACAGACCGATGCAGAAGCACTCTGCTTGCACCCCAAACAAAGCTCTAACCAACCTGTAGCCTAAATCAGTATCCACACACGTGCCGCCATTCAGACACGGGTTTGTCTGGTAAGAGGAACAAGAGAGATGAGGACTCTCCCGAGCTGCACAGCTACACAGGGCACTTCTCAGGACTGTCACAGACACCAGTGAAATGCTTCCAGCTGTGGTTATCGTTGGCACATGACTGTGCTCATACTTGCTGATGCATCCGCTGCTATGAGTGCAGTTTGCGGTCACACATTCATCAATGCCAATCTGGGTGATATTTATATCCAAGATGTTTTCCAGCTGCGGAGAACAATTAGTTATATTCATCTAGCTTTTCCACAAGAGGAAGTTGACAAATGACAGCCATGAAAAGCGCGAGTCTTATTTATTCTCAAAACTGCTTGCTGTGCCATTTCCTTCCAACATCTACCACAGTCTCTGCAGCCAAAGGCAGCTCAGCCTGGTATGTGTTAAGGCGAAAGCCTCGATGCAAGTCAATTGTAATGTGAGTAAGCATTTAGTAGACAAAAGTCTTGCCACAGTCTTCATAAGTCGAGTAAGTTTTATTCACTTTTATTTCTGATGGATTATTTACATAGAATCTGAGATGTACTTCTAATTTGGACTTGTGTCTTAATACTGGGAAGGGTGAACTAGCCTTGGCAAACCTTTTCTGGCAACGAGTTACTATTGCAGCACTGATTACACATTTCCAACAGAGAGTCATTTAGATTTTAGCAAGACTACTTTTTCTTTTTTGGAATGTGCACAAACTTCATTACATTTTCAATGCATATGTCCAACTTATTTCTCCACTGGACAATGGTTATTTTACTGCTTTGCTCTCTTTACTTAGAAAGCTGGAACTGTTTGTTGAGTGAGCACAGGTTTGTGAGCTTCAGCTACTGAACATTTCTGTATAACAGAAAATAAACTGAAACATTAAGGCACCATGTAGAAAGGTAGCAGCCAGACAACATCCTTTTTACAGGGTTTTACAGTCTTTTCAATAGGAAAAACATGTTCACAATCCCAAAAGTTAGATCACCGTGACTCAATATGAGGCTTTTAAAACTTTCCTATTTGAAACTTTTAATATAAATGTTACAGGACAATTTGACTTTGTCAATTAAAATCATCCATTTTTCTCACACATTATTCCCTCAGTCCTCCTAAATAGGCACATCCACTAGGCAGTGGACATTATTTGAACAGATACAATAAGAAGATGCTGCGGTTTCTTATCTTTTATATGTACTTACCCATGCTCTGGAAGCTGCTACATTGCCATTAAGTTTTTCTGTTTTATAATAGGGGGGGCCATAAACTGCAAACCAAACATCAACCCCTCGTGTTTGACTTGACTTTAGCACACTGAAAATGTGAACATTTTCAAGTTGGACTGATATGATTTCTGAGAGCAGCTTCTTCAACTGGTTGTATTTACTCTCTTCTTCAGGGGATTGGGATATGAACTCCTCTGGGGTGATATCTGTAACAGAATTTAAACAAAAACATACCTCATAACTGCTATAGCAATAAAAGAGGAGACCACTGCAGAGCAAATATTAAGGCTGTAGAACATGAATTAGCTGTAAATTCATGACTGTTTTCACTTTTAGGCTCTGAAATTTTTCATGCTGGCTTCTGCTCAAAACTTGTGTTCTGAAGCTTTTTGAATCTTATTTGTTTCTTTCTTTTTTATTCTTTTAAATCAGAAACATAGTTAAGAATATTTTACTTTTCCACAAAGATTGAAACAATTTCCTGAATTTCAGGCAGGCAGTTGTTCAAACAAGGATTTTTTTTCTGAAACATAAATTGGTATTTTGTTGAAAAGTTGGTGTAGAAAACTTGTATCTTTGTTTTCTGCATCTGACAAGCATTTCTGGCTGATTTTTCTCCAGACATTTTCCTTACATACATAAGGACATGTCAGAAGACCATGCAAATGTAGATGCGTTTTCAAACCCTCACCCACCAAGCTACTAACTCCTATCATGTTAAAGAGAATTAAAATTCTAAGTAACGTGGCAGTAACACTGAAGAAGTAGATTTCAGCATTGTGATCCTAATGAACTTCATCACCTTACTTACCTTTGATTTGTAAAGAACCAGCATTATGGAGGGCATCATCTTTGATTTCCTTCACTATAACCTTTACAGTTGAGACAACATCTGGCCAAACACCGTCGATGACTCTAACCTTTATGTTGTATGTTCCTGGTGGGGTTCCTTCTTTAATAGTTAGCAAACCTGAGTTATCATTAAGGATAAAGTACCTGCAATAAAAGTTAAGCCAAGGAACAAGCTATGAGGAGTTAAAAAGCTAAGAAGTAATTATTATCACTGACGGTTCTTCTGATGCACTTTATTTTGGGAAAGCTACTGAAGATGGCAGATGTGTTCCCTCGTGAAGGAACAAGGCAGAACCTCCTACTGACCTTCTAGGAGTACATTGAGAAGGTTTCTTCCTCCTTCTGTGCCATAGAAAACTGAGTAGGAAGATTGTGGCTATTGTAGCCATACCTTTGGGAACAGCGTGAATTGCCAATTTAGGTACACTCATTCCAAAGGACACAACCCACCCCAGCGGCATGTGTACATCCCAACTCTGCTCACAACTTTGGTGTGAACACATCCTACACATATAAGCTCTTATAAACAGTGGTGACACTGCAACACTAAACTCCAGGAGTCAGGAGAAGAGAGGCTGGAAGGCAGTGGGTAGTTTTTCTGTAGTGGTTCACTGATACTGGTTATGGATATGGCTAAGAACGGGGATTTTGGAACAGTGTCCTATTAGATAAGGCACCCCAGCAGGCAACAGGAAATGGATCCTTTGCCACGCAGCATTATTTACTGTCATCTCACAATCAGAAGGGATTCTGGAGAGCAATCTTACCAACAACCTGCTTTTGCACACTTGTTTTCAAATAAAGACAGTTTAAATACATTCTGTGTTTTGTACGTGGGTAAGTTTTTCCATACATTTCACACAACTTCCACTTTTCGGTCTAAATACCTTGATGCTTTTCCTTCAAATTGGTAAATTTTACGATCCCAATCATCCTCATCAGGAGCAAGGACTTGACCCAAGACAGTCGTGGGCAGGATACCTAAAACAACATAGCACATAACTGGCATAGTGAGAACAATCACATCTTCACAAACAGATTGGCCACTCAAGGATTACTGGTTTGCCTTAAACCTTAAGCCCTTACAGAAATAGTTATGCTGATTCCTTGAAGATGTGCACCAGCATGTAAATACCACGTGCTGTAATGCTAACTGGGTGTTTGCTACATGGCTGTATGGATTCAGTTCAATCAGGGGCTGCATGAAAAAAAAATCAGGAAGGAAAAAACTAGCCATCTCTGAATAAAGATGCAAGAGAAATCCAGAAACAATGCCAGGACAATTCTTTCCACTATTTTGGCTGTAGTCCCCAACCAGTTTGAAGAGTGGTTTAGACAGGGATTGGGGTTTGGCAGAAAAAACAACCAAAATACTGACTGAATTGCAAAGGGCAAGAAAAACCCCAAACAAACAATAGCAATTTGGAAGAAATTGCAGCAAGACTGAGAGGATGTCTAAAATACAGTAGCCAGGCTTATTTGGTGTAGGTGGTAAGACTTTGGGGTGAGAGGGAAAGTGGTATGTATTGTGCTGATCCTAAATCCTCTACGAAAAACTCACAAATAAATGGTTTGGAGTTTGCTTTTGTTTAAAATCAATAGCCATTTCTGAAGGAGAGATCCACAAATATTTCAATTCATATATCTATTAAGTAAAGAATCAAGGATACATAAAGAGCAAAGAATGCGGGATTTCACCTTGTGAAAGGAAATAGCACAAACACTGACATCTGAAGGGCTGCAAGCAGCAGCAACAGAACAATAGAAAACTGTACCTCTTCTGAAGCTGTGACAATATTCATTTGGTATTTTGCAGAAGACAGTATGTGGGATGCCCCGGTCTTTGATTGCTATATTATACAAATGTAACACACAGCACAACAGTAACTATCTGAGTCTGTTTCAGCTAAACATTTAAAATAGCCAAAGATCTTTAGACTTGTTTCTTCCTCCCAGAAGTCAGCAGTACAGATCAGTTTTACTTTTAAAGGGGCAGCTAACAGAAAATGCAGGCTTAATGAAAAGATCTGGTACTTGGCTTTGAAGCAGAGACTCTCTGTTTTTGACAGAAAAAAAAAAACAAACCAGGCTTGGTTTCAACTTTACAATAAGCTGACTTGAGAGTGGGCATAGAACAGGCAGAACATTTCAGTACAAACAGAAGATCAAATAGAGCATCTATACAGAAGTAGTTTCTACTGCGCCCACAATTCATACCCTATTTAATGTGCTATTGCACCATATGTCATACAGCAGAGAAGAGGAATGAAGGACTGACCTGAGCCTACATGGATGCAAGCAACCTAGTATCTTTTTACTTTAACTTGTGGTTTAACTTGTTGATGGGCACATTATGTAGGACACTGGATCACAGGAGAACTGCTATCTAATTGCCAAAGCAAAGCAGGAAAGGAGGTCTCTCTCACAATGCTGCACTCAACATCTGCAGAAAATTGCCCCCTAATAGCAATTGTCAGCTTTTCTTTTTTTTCTCTGACATGTTAACTGTGCTGTAAAACTGCACCTGGAAACAAGCAGACATTACTCAAGTATGATAAAACCATACATCGAAGAGCAGCCAGCTATCCTCTTAAATCAAGGCTATCTCAGCGTCTTTCACAAAGCAAGAGGCCCATAGACCTGTGCACTGCCCACCTACCATTCTTTATGTGGGCAAACCTCAGTGGCACCTCTGCTAAGATCTTAACTTATGTGGAACACACCAAAGTCCTCTGAAGAATCTCACAGCTGCTCCTTTAATACTGTAATACTTGGATGCAAGCATCAGGGAAGGACTTACCATCATAGCTGTAGATGAGACATTCCATGTAGCCAGCAGAATGTGGGTGATCATTTTGGTCCCCAATATTCACAGTTAATGTGTTGGTGGAGCTCATGGCTGGAATCCCACTGTCTGTGATCAGAATGGGCAGGTGGAATACCTTGTGCACTTCCCTGTCAAAGGTACGCAGTGCAGTGAGCAAGGCACTGCCATTATGGAAATCCTGCAAGTGGAAGTTACCAAGACTGTCGAAATTGCTGAGTAAATGAAAGGAGAAAGGTGCTCCGTTAGCAGCAGTGTCACGATCCTTTGCGTACAGCAAAGTAGAGGTCTCATTCATTTGGACAGACTGTGGAGAAGCTGTGTTCTCCCAGACCACTGGGTTATAATGGGCCTCAAACTCTGGCCCATTGTCATTTACATCCTGCAGAGTCACTAGAACTGTGGCACTGCAAGCCAGAGGGGGCTGCCCCATATCAGTGGCAATAACAATGAGCTGGTACTGTGTCACTGTCTCGTGATCCAGCACTCCTGCAACTATCACCCAGCCATCACTAGCCACAGAAAACTGGCCACCTGGGTCAGACTTGTTTAGCAGATGGAAAGAGAACCTTCCATTCAGGCCAGAATCCAAGTCAACAGCAGAAACTTGAACAACTTTGGTGCCTAGAGGCACATCTTCTGCCAGAGATACCACTTCATAGAACTGGGGGTAGAAGACAGGAGCATGGTCGTTGGCATCCTCCACGTAGATGACACAATGAGCAACGCTGAAGAAATCCATGTCCTCTGCTTTCACGGTCAAATTAAACACCCTCTCATGAGGCTTCTCAAAATCAATCTGCTTTCGTAGATGGATAAACCCACAGTTGTTGACTTTATCTGTCTCTATGGAGAACTTATGGTCATTGTCGCCATCAAGGATGCTGAATGTCACCATGGCATTTTCTCCCTCATCTCTGTCCACAGCAGACACTACCGCAACCTCAGTGTTAATGCTTGCATTCTCAGAGACAAACGCTGTGTAGATCCTTTGTAGGAAGACTGGAGCATGATCGTTTACATCAGTCACCAGAATAGTGGCAGTGCCTGTCCCAGCGAGTCCTCCTCCGTCTCTGGCCTCAACCACTAATAGGTACCTGTCTTCCTTCTCCCGATCCAGGGACCTAAGCATGGTATAGATGGTGCCACTAACAGGGTTAATTGAAAACAAGTTCAGGTTAATTTCATTTTGGACATTCTGAATGATTTGGTATGTTAGCACAGCATTCGTGCTGGCCCTTGGGTCATCAAGGTCCACTGCTGTCATCTCCATGACGGACGTGTCTGCTGGGGAATCCTCAGGGACATAACCCATGAAACAACCATCTGACACACACAGAAAAAGGGGTGCATTGTCATTCGTGTCCCTCACTTCTATGATCACATCTGCAAAGCCAGTCAGTCCCTCTCCGCTCTCATCTGTTGCAAGAACAAGAAATTGCCACGTTGATCGTTTCTCACGGTCCAATCTTTTGTTTGCACTGATCTCACCCGTGTTCTCATCGATGCTGAATTCACTCCCAGCTCCCTGTCCATGCAGGGAGTAGCTAATAGAATTCTGATCTGCCTCTTGGTCGGGGTCTGTTGCAGACACCTAGAACAAATCACAGCAGGGAAACATTTATGCAAAAGAAACAGTAAAACACTCTTCTTTTATTGATAACAGTTAGGATTATGCAGGCTAACAAAATAGCATGCATTTTAATAACAAACATCTCTTGGCTTGAGTCATCCAGGTCAAGTATTTTCAATAAACATTGAAGCCTGGAGAAACAAAAAGATCATGTTTAGACTAATATATTCTACTCCACATTTTATTTTGGAAAGAGGAAATAACTGCGGAAAGAAGAAAGTGGGAATAATAATAGATCTGTAGAACATATGTTTCTTATGAAACTATTCAGAGCTGTAACACTTAGAGAAATAGGGACTTTCTCTCAGAGCGAACAGAAGACTGTGAA
The DNA here is from genome assembly GCF_019232065.1 of Centrocercus urophasianus. Taxonomy (NCBI): domain Eukaryota; kingdom Metazoa; phylum Chordata; class Aves; order Galliformes; family Phasianidae; genus Centrocercus; species Centrocercus urophasianus. The sequence continues at coordinate 21,706,785 of NW_024884253.1, forward strand.
GGCAGGGTGGCCGCACATCCAAGCTGATTACCAGCATAGAGAACTCCAGCTCCTGATCTGCAACCAGGGATAGTTTGGAAAACTGCTGGTTGGGCCAGAAAGGCAATCCCCTTGCCAGGGCATGGTCTAACAATAAAACAGTGAAGATGACCGAGTCCCACAGTCAAAGAACATTCCATGTAAATGTTTATTTTGTAGCACGTGTAGCTAAAGAGTCTGTGAACTTAAATGTATGAGGTATGTGTGTCTCTGCAAACTTAAATGCGTGAGCTCAAATAAACATTCCTTTGCTTTGTAAGGATTATTGTTCAACATTTGTGATGGTCAAGGGAGAAAGTTCACACAGATTCAACCAGGCTCTCTTTATTCTCTTGTTCACAGAAAGTTGATAGCTAAATTCCAGTTACCAAGGCTTACTCACTTGAAACTGTCTCCTTCTATTTGTGTGAATGGATGGGACTGAACCATCCCGAGCTCAATCCTGGAAGAAAAAGTCAGGTTTTGTTCAGCTTCATGCAAACTCTTTTACCTTTAGAACAAGTACAGGCAGATCTGTGAGCTCCTCCAGGACACTGCCGTGGTATTCATTCTGAGTGAAGACTGGTGCTTCATCATTCTTATTGACAACATTGATGATGATAAGAGTGTGATTTTCCCATTTTCCATCAGATGCTACGAGCTGGAGCTCATAATGTTGTTCTTCTTCATAATCCAGAGACTGAACGATGAAGACAGTACCAGCCTCAGGTTCCACATCAAAAACACCTTTTGTGTTTCCTGATGTGATCTGATACCTGAGTTTGGCATTTGCACCTACAAGAGAAAGCAAATGACCATGGCCCGTACGCTCCCTCTTCAGTTCAGTCCTACAGAGTGGACATGTACCTGACTCAAACCTTATTCACTCAAATCAGAAAAGGCTGTTACAGAGTGTGCAGGAAACACAATCACAAACAGAACGATCCATGTATGTAATCTGAAAGGTATGTGTATGGGAGATTTGGGGTCAGATCTGTATTTTTAGCCACAGATACGATTTGCAGTCACAGACAAGTCCCTGTTTATTGATAACAGAAGAATTGTGTGCCTCTAATTTATTGTTCACTCACTTAAAATAAAAAGGTAAAACACAATTAAAATATTAGAAGCTGTTTTTGCTTAGGGTTTCCTTAACCTTCTACTTCAAGTGCCAATATTCCTTAACTTTTTTGGTTTCTTTTTTTACCACTGGATGGTGCTAAAATATAATGGCATTGCTCTATTTTGAGAACGAATTCATCTGAGAACATTCGACCTGTAAATTTGACCACTAGGGAAACAACCTTATGGACAACACTTAGGAATACCAAGAGGACTTAAAGAGAAAGACACGCAGGGCAAGACCACTCACCCTCATCTCGATCATCTGCTGTTGCTGTCACAACAGGACTTCCAACATCCCTGTCTTCATCTACGCTGACCTCATACACCGGCTGAGGAAATGCTGGGGCATTGTCATTCACGTCACTAACAAAAATCCTTACATAGGCTGTGTCTAAGGAGATGTAAGATGAACAAGCACACTAGAAAGGCAGAGGTGAAACACCTTATTCCAGACAGCTCACATACCTCCCTAGTCTAGTAAAGCTAAGGAACCCAATTTCTGATCTCTTTACCCAACATAGAATTTGTTACTAGTTTTACCTGTGTTGGGCTGCCCATGGACACCAGGTCTGGCAGATTTTGAAGAGTCCTGAGATTGAACTTCAATCAAATAAGAGGCTCTTTTCTCTCTGTCAAAAGATGCTTGGGTGGAAATAATTCCTGTCTCAGGTTCAATGGTGAAGAACTGGTAGTCCTCACTAGCATCTTTCATTATAAAGTAGCGAACCTAAAAGGAAAACAGTCAAGGCAGGTTACATTTTCCACTTCCATTTTCATGTCATGACCTCTCTCTCCCTCACTAGCTTTCTGTGTCTCTCTGCAAGATGGCAATGCTCTATGGGAAAAAGCTCTCAGCTGGACAGAATTTGAGAAGACTTTTCTCTATTTCAAAATAAAAAAAAAAATCCAATACAATTCTCAGAACAACTGCAGCAATCATGTCAAAGTCCATCTAGCACAGTATCTCCCCTCCAACATTGGCTGGTAGGAGTCAATTAAAAAATATTGTAAGTAACAGAAAGTACAGAGCAACACTTTTCCTGGTGCCTCCCAGACTTCAGGCAACCCACACTGCTTCTGGTATCAAATAAGCAGAGCTAATCAATAGTTTGGGTTCAGTCCCAAGAGATTTGTAGGATTTTTAGAAAAGGCTCAGGAAAATGCACAGAAAATGTGTGTTTCCATCATAACACTGCTTTTTTTTTTTTTTTTTTCTTCAAGAGTCAGGTCTCTGCAACAATAATAGTTAAATGAAAAGCTATTTAAACTAAAGAGCCAAGAGATTGGAATCGTGTCATGGGAGCAATCCTGAGAATCACACAGCAGTGCTTTGCCATGGTTGCTAGTTCAGGATGACCTGATATGACAAAGGATCTCAAGATCCTGAACAGCATCTTCTCTGCCTGCACCCCACATTATGCACATCAGACCCAGACACATGCTAGACAAATGTGCTGTAAAAAGCACTTATAGTTCATTACTCTTGACATCTGCTGCCTGTGCACTCTCACTAATTACAATATCAAAACTTGCCTACTGGGAGGAAAAAAATTGGATGCAAGGTCAAACCTGTCCATGAAGACCTGAATCCAAGTCTGTTGCTAAAACCTGAACCACCGATGTGCCAACATCAGCTCCTTCTGGCACAGACACCTCATAGTTGGAAGACACAAAGAATGGAACATTATCGTTGACATCTGCAAAAGATGATGGATTCAGATAATGTTTGAAGTCTTCTGGAACATCTTTATTTATTCAAATTTTTTCCGCACAACTAATAATTTTGTTTGGAGAAAAACTGGACTTAGGTTTATGTGGTTTTGTAAGAGCAGAGCCTTACAGAGAGATTTTTCTATATGGCATGTTAGGTCAAATCTTTGAAAATTGATCCTGTTGTAAGGACATTTCCATTTAAATTGTTTTTACCACAGTGTTAAATAAAAAAATATGAATGTAATGAAAAAGTTAAACATCTTATATGAAGCAAAAAGCTAACCTGCTGGTAACTTTTTCTACAGAGAAGAATATTTCCAGTGATAATTTGGGAATCTTTATAAGATTTCTCCCTCTATCAAAAGGAATTCTTTGTGCTTACATTTATACAAACAAGCATTAGCAGTGGGTAAACATTCACACACCATTATTGCATTACTACATTTCCACATCTTCTAGTTGTACTTACAACATGTCTCAGGCTTTTTTATGACTGTTCAATTTCCTTTGATAGGACAGAAATGCACAAATTGTTCTTAGGCAGTTTGTAATATCATGTACTTCACCTTAACTCATGGTATTAGAGCAAAAATAAGGAGAATAGTGTTCTGAATGAGCTGTTCAAACAGCAGCAATGCTTACCTGTTACATTAACATAAACAATGGTAAAGGAAGCTAGAGGAGTCATCGCCACGTTCTGTGCCCGGACTACCAGGCTGAAGAACTTGGTTGTCTCAAAGTCAAGTGGTTCAGCAACAAGAAGAGAAGCAGATCCATCAGCTCTATTTGGCCTCAGGTAGAAACGAATTGGCATGTTTGTCTCTGGAACTTGACCCTCTTCCAGGTTATACGTAACCCTGGGATCACCAAGAGGGGACATGGCCTTGATGGTCTGAAGGAGAAAAGAGCCACCATGTGCATTGGCACAGGGTTGGAAGTGTTCAGCGTTCAGTTTGATGGGGAGAACAGTGCATGCACGCACGACTAGGACAACTGACAAGAGAAACAGTTAAGGTGTATTCTGAAGATCTGAATTTCATTTCACAACATTTAGGCTTGTTGCAGGTCTTCAATCAAAAACAAACGTACCTGCTTGTATAGTTTAGCCTAGAGAAGAAAAGGCTCTGAGGAAACCTCATAGCAGCCTTGCAGTACCTAAAGTAAAGCTGGGGAAGGATTATTTGTCAGGGAAATGTAGTTCTAGAACAAGGGGTAATGGTTTTAAATTAAGAGAAGGTAGATTTAGATTAGATATTAGGAAAAAATTCTTTGCTATTAGGATGTTAAGGCAGTGATGTAGCTTGCCCAGAGAAGCTGTGGATGCCCCAACCCTAGAAATGTTTGAGACCAGGTTAGGTGGGGGTTGGGGCAGCCTAGTCTAATGGGAAGTGACCCTGATCACAGCAGAGGGTTGAAACTAGATGGACTTTAAGGTCCCTTCCAACCCAAACCATTCTATGATTCTATGTTTCTGACATGGATGCAGAGGGAGCACAACAAAGGAAGACAAAATGAAAACAAGAGGGAGGTAAGCAATCGTATTCATAACATACCACTATCTTGGTGTCACGGATGGTGTTTTCAGGGATTGTTACCCAGTATCTGCTCTGCTCCCAGCAGGGTGGCTGGCTGAGCGCGTTGGTGATGCTTACGGTCAGCTCCATGGCGCTGCTCCTGTTGCCCCCATCCGTTGCTACAACATAGTGACTAATGCGTGTTGTCTACGAAATGAAGAAGATGAAGGATATTTGCAAAGTATTTTGTGCAAATCAAGACCCTCTGTGATGGGTCTGGGGGTTGCTCCATTCCAGCAAGCTGTCATTACCTGGGAGATCCGGTGGTTCACATACACCCAGCCTGTGCTGGGATTGATCTGGAAGTACTGAACCTGATGCGCTAACATGGAATACGTGATGGCAGCATTCACACCTTGGTCACTGTCATGAGCTGTGACACGAAGGAAACTCGTCCCTATGGGAGTGTCTTCACTGAGGAAATCTTTGAGAAGAGAAAGGTACTGTCAGCAGGTTTGTTCTGCTAGCCTCTGTCAGGACAGTTCTGGGGACTGTCACTCTTACAGCTCCCAGATGCTTCTGTCCCTCTGCGCCTGGCATCATGAAGGTCTCTGTGTTTCGAATCGGTGCTGAATGTGAGCAGTAGCACCTCCAAGGGGAGGCAGGGGGCGATGGCAGAGCAGGAAGCGTCGGGTCTCGCTCCTTGCTCCCAGCAAACTGACTGCAGCAGAGGCAGCGCCTTTGTGCCAATGGTTTGAGGCAGACCAGACCTTCTCTGAATCTGCTTTTGTAACTGTCATCCGAAAACATGACAGTGAAAAGGTGCACAGTTGCATAGAGTAATTTTGTTTTGTTTTCCTGATTCCTAGCAGGGATCCCAAAAAAGTTATGAGAAATAGTTCACAGTTAGGCATTTTCGAGCTGGGAAAATCAGTACCACTCAGTATTCATAAAACAGTGAGCTCATATTTTCTGCTTTTTCTCCCTCAATATCTGCATTTTGTGGCAGCAGGGCAGTAAAATTATAAACCACCACCACTCCATGAACACAAAGTTGAGCTTTAATTAGCTTCTCTTATCCCCCAGGATGTTTAGTTGGCCTAGGATTCATGTCCCCAGTGTGTCAGTACAGCCAGAACTACTCTTAGAAGAGATTTACTGACATTAAAGTAGATTAATGAAAATGGAATTTATTACAAAGAAACACTGTAAAATATCCTTTCTTTGTGTTTAGGTTTATACTTTTATAGTCAAATCCTGTTAAATCACATTGTAAAAAAAGCATTGTGTTACTTGGAAGGGTCTTTCTTTCTCATTTCACGTACTTCTACTTGCTGCTGGCATAACTAGCAATTACTATGCCATCCATACTGCACAGAGTTAAGCATTTATTTAATGCCTTCATTTCATGCAGATTTATAAGATACGTGGCTTAAACGAGGGATTTGACTAATATGCTAGTGCACAGAAATAAAGAACCAGCAACTTCCAAGAAGAACAGAAACCTATGACTAATGGCATTTGATCCTGTTGGAAAGGAAGCTATTTTTAATTCTGTGACGTACGAACATTGATTACTTAGCTGTTGACACTGGAAAAGTGCTACACATAGAGTGACCTCGTTGTCTGCAGTTTCCCCATCCCAAAGGACTGCCTAGATGATCACTGCGGCCCTTTCCAACCCAGGCCACTGTATGATTCTAAGATTCAATAGACATATACTTAGATTATTTCTCAGCAGGTCACTTTTTCATGATAAAATCCTGCCATAAAGCATTCAACTTTTTGACTCCTACAAAAGATTCTGGCCTCTCTGATGCTAGAGACAACATACTTACAAGCCAGGATCAGGGCTCACAGCCACCTGCAGACTACAAGCCAAGGATTCCAGGTTGTTTGACAAGAGATATATCTAATATCACTCCAAACCATTTGAACAGGGGCACACTATCAAGGAGACAAAGATGATGACTGCTCTTCTAGCCAGGGTTGGTGAATTCTCAGCTACAGTATCATGTATTGTTTTAAGATACTGAACAAAACATCAGTGTGCAGAAAGATGGGGCAAGGGAAAGACAGAAAATAGAGAGATCAGATTTGCATAGTTTGTAGGTCTGAAGGCAGTCAGTGTTTTTAAGAGTATTGCACTGAATAAAACACTTAGAACAGTGATCAGTTCTGCCTACTTGCACTGGCAATGAGATGAGCAGTAACTGACTCAGCTGGCAGCAAAGAAAGACCTGAAAACTTGTCATCGGTATTAGGAACTATCGAACAGGTTCATGTTATAGCACTGGGACAAGGTGGTTAACCAATCACTCACATTGGTAGCGACTGTTCTCAAACTTGGGATCGTTGTCATTGACGTCAGCGATCAAAACAGTGATCTGACAGATGCCGATCAGCGGCTCCTGTGCTTGGTCCGTCGCGGTGACAGATAGGGTGTGCTCCCTCTGTTCCTCACGGTCAAAGCTCTGCGTGGTGGTGATGACCCCTGAGGACACAGACACCTCCTGTCTGCGTGCCACAGCCTCAGGACTGAGCCTGCAGAAAGGGCCCCCACTGCTCCTCTACAGGAGAGAGCTACAACTGCTCACAGCACAACCCACACCAACCCTGCAAGGCACAGCCCCAGCAGGATCAACCACACGTTCTGTCTCTCCTCCTTTACTTGTTGGACACCAGCAGCAGACAGCAGGTTTCTCTCCTGCTGCACCCTAAGGGGCTTCAGTCTGAGCTCCTGGCTATCCCATTGCCCAGTCTCCTCATCAAGACGTCCCATAGGGATGTTCCAGCAATAGTCCGGGTAACTGAATATTTCAAAGTTAGCTCGTGATTGCTCTGGAATCTTAAGTGATATTAAGGTCATCTCGAAAGTGGAAACCTTGCTGAACAGATTACAACGACATAGAATCATGCTGTCGGTCAGTAAGTGGAACAACTTTCTCCCAGTCCACAGCTTTTCCTCTCTGTTGACCAACCCTCTCCCAGCCTCAGCTCTTTTTCTCTGGTTGTGAGCCTTCAAAGTGGCCTTGGGACTACTTCCAGACCCACATCTCTGCTATGCTTAAGATAAGGACTGTGTTTCTCTGTTGACAGCTCCCCGAGTTTGGACACCAACACACAAATACCCCACCTGACTGATCTGACTACAGGAACTCTTTCATCCAAGAGGCATCAAAAATATCTGCCACTGTCACCTTCTGGTATGAACATTTTGCCTCTGTACACATGACACTGTCCTTCCCATTTGTGCATGAACTGATAAGTAATCTACATTAAAGAACTGTAAACCCCACTGAAGAGAAGTACACACTCAAGCTGTTTGATTCTATCATGCATTTTATAGCTGCACTTGGTTCAGTAGGAAGAGAACTGACTCAAAATAGCTTTTTACGTTTCAATACGTTTACGTATTGAACAGGGGTTTGTTGCCCTACCTAATTTGTCTTTTCAATCACTATAATCTTAATTTAATCAATATGCATAGTTCTCCACCTAGTCTATCTTTTCAGTATTTATTGTATAAGCTGTTACAGTTAACCCAACAATCAGACCACGGCATTCTCACTGCAATACAATGGCATTTTCATTTCAACTCAGCAACCCAAAAGCCACTGACCTGTGTCCGAATCGATGCTGAAGCCCAGGGAAGCTCCATCACGGTGCATGAGCCCATACTTCACCTCTCCATTAACACCAAGGTCTGCATCGTAGGCTTCTACCTGCAGCACGTACGTGCCCGGAGGCTGGTTCTCCAGAACCCAGGTGCTGTCACTGTAGTAAGTGCACTAAAAACACACCCAAACATCCAGCCCTATGTATTACACCAAGCCGTGTGAATTAGCTGCGCAGTGGCAGCACATCTGAGAAGAACTCAGAAGAAAACTATTACTTATAGTCACAAAGAAATCAAGCTGGAAGGAAGAAAGATGAAAAAAAAAGAAAAAAAGAGAATGAAGACTTGTCTATGTAAGCACAAAGAAATGTGCTCAATTATAGACTCGTTCTGTTTCACACATTTCCTTCACCAGGCGCCAAGAAGAATCTATAAGGCCAGCTATGGATGGGAAGAAAACACCTGCAGGAAGACATCTTACCTCTCTGAAGACAGGCTTGTTGTTATTAATGTCATTAACTCCTACAATAACCTCAGCAAAACTGCTGAGAGGAGTGGGTCCCCCGGAGGCATTGTCATCTATTGCAGTGATGTTCAGGATGTATTGAGGTCCTTTCAGATTGGGCACAGGGCTTCTGCGGAGCTTAATGATACCTGCATTTGGAAGCATAAAGTGCTTTATTTTACCAAGGAGGGCTTACATGTTGTATCACAAGTGATTTTAGGAGCGGGAGCTCAGCTCTTTAATTACCCTGCCATTTTCCTCCTCAAACAGCAAGGCTTCAGCTCATATCCACACTAGTGCTAACAAACAAGCAAAATAAATAGAGCGTCATATTTCCCTGCCACTGTATCTTGGTTGCAAAGCACAGCTCAGTTATCACTGGATCACATCAGCCATCATATCAGCCAACACAGCCCTTGGACAAGTTCTCCAAATTTTGGCTGATATTCGAATCAACCATGCATAATCAAAGAGCTTTTTCTAACTGATATGAAGCATCTTCACTTGCAGAATATGGTGCTTTCTTACGGTTTTTGGCAGAGCAATGAAGCAGAGTCAGTAGAGAGTAGACGGTACCATAGAATCACAGAATGGCTTGGGTTGGAAGGGACCTTAAGCACCACCTAGCTCCAACTCCTGCCATGGGCAGGGCTGCCCCCACCTGCTCAGGCTGTCCATAGAATCATAGAATCATAGAATCACCAAGGTTGGAAAAGACCTAAAAGATCACCCAGTCCAACCGTTCACCTATTCCCAATAGCTCCTACTAAACCATGCCCCTCAACACAACATCCAGTCTTTCCTTGAACACCCCCAGGCTCGGTGACTCCACCACCTCCCTGGGCAGTCCATTCCAGTGCCTGACCACCCTTTCTGAAAAGTAATACTTCCTCATGTCCAGCCTGAATCTCCCCTGCCGTAGCTTGAAGCCATTCCCCCTGGTCCTATCACTAATGACACGAGAGAAGAGGCCGACCCCCAGCTCACTACAACCTCCCTTCAGGAAGTTATAGAGAGCAATGAGGTCTCCCCTGAGCCTCCTCTTCTCCAGGCTGAACATTCCCAGCTCAATCCAGGACCCCATCCAGCCTGGCCTTGAGCACCTCCAGGGATGGGGCACCCACAGCTTCTCTGAGCAGCTGTGCCCGGACCTCACTGCTCTCACAGTGAAGAATTTCTTTATTACACCTATACCTAAGCAATACATAAGCTCTTTTTGTTCCAAACCGTTAGCCCTTGTCCTTGGAAAACGTCTCTCTCCATTTTTCTTATAAGCCCACTTCAAGTATTGGAAGGCCGATATGAAGTCAGTCTGGATCTCTTTCTCCTCCTGACTCTCTCTTCCCCAGCCCTCTCAGGTTTTCCTCACAAGAAAGAAAATGTTTCCCCCTTTTTGTGAGAGCCAGGAGAGAGAATGCTGGAGAAGAATGGACATAAAAGGAAGAAAATGAAGGCCAGGTGTAGTTTTTCTGTGAGATCTTGTTGTTCCTAAACACTTCCTACACGTTCGGGGGAGGGGTTGTCCCCATGTCCCCACTGTTACAGCTTGAGAAGTCAGTGAAAATATCTTTCTTTTTATTCTTTTTCTCAAGGTTTCAAAACATGCTTGTTTTGTGCATTCAACACATCAACAGATGTACCTGCAAAGAAGCCAATCAGTTATTTCTCCTTTATTGAACAGTACCATACTTTATTCAAAATGCAGACATTTAAGCAACGTAAGGACTAGTACTAAGGTAAGAAATTATTTATTATGTGACAGTAGAAACGAGGCTATAGTGACTCAGCAGCCCTGCACTGTATTCGTTTTAAGTAAAATCCGTTCTCTTTTCAGGATCCATTTTCTCCCATGCTAACTTTGTGTTTGGAGTATGGAAATTAAAATAGAAAAGACTGCTTAGAATTATTATATCTCCCAGATGTGCATATATGAGGTAACTGCTGTATGCTAGTGGTGTAAAAGTACAAATAGTAAAAGGATGTGGACTTAGAGTTACAGGAAAATTGATGATGGAATTTTCAAAGCCTTTGTGAACATCTGCCTGAGAGTATTAAACCAGGTACTTGCATTCCCTTACAGCTGTGCCATGAAAGCTCTCTTACCTTTCTGACTATCCAGTTCAAAATTGCCCTCCTCATTTCCTCCAGCAATTAGATAGAGCACCGCATCTCCATCGGGGTCCATGGCCCGGACAGTAGCCACTAAGGTACTGGGACCAGCATCTTCCGAGAGGAACGTTCTGTAACTGAGGCACAAAAGGGAGCAATCACATTCAGTACCAGCTTCCAAAGCCTTTCTTCAGACACATCACCCTTTGGTTTCACTGGTACTTACAAATGCACAAAAAAACCCAACCTATTTAGTCAAGTTTTATCAAGGTTACACACATGAACAGCATCCGTACAAAGCAATGTGGGTGTTCAGGCAGGCTTACACGGGCTGGGAGAACACGGGTGCCTCATCATTCACGTTGGCCATTCGAATGCGCACCGACGCGGTTCCTGTCCGCGGGGGTTGTCCTTTATCGACGGCGATCACCACAAACTCATACATGTGGTTGGCTCGCTCAAAGTTCAGCCTCTGGTTAGAATTGATGACGCCGTGGTGGGTGATGGAAAAATCAGTGCTCTGGATGAAGTAAGCGATCTCCGAGTTGGGGCCAGAGTCACAGTCTGTCGCAAGCACTACCAGGGAACACATTTAGCAGAACAGTCATGCCACAGAAAAGGTTTGGGTGTGCTGTTTCCCACCTAGTAAACTTCTTTTGGAACAGATTTTGTACTAAACTGCTTTCTCTGTGAAAGCTGTGTTGCTGCAAAAGGGAACTCAGCGGGAAGCTAGCCAACAGTTCTGTTCCACATGCATCCCAGCAGCAATGCGAGAGCGAGCCCAGCACTGCAGCCTGCCTTGTGCCAGCAGCACTCAGCACCAGTAATTACCACGCAATCAATACACACACTGTTAGAGCATTATCAGCCACAAACTGTGTCCTCGCTCTCTCAGGGGATGCCGTTCCCATTTAATTAGCTCCCAGCTATGTTACAGCTAAAGCACTTTTTAATTACCTGGCACTTCAAGGTATAAAGAGTGATTAAACATCGTTCCTTGCAAGTGTTTGCTCAGTACGGCAGCGTCCCATCTGCTCAGCAGCAGCAAATTGGCAGAACAAAGAGGGCTTACATGTTGTATCACAAGTGATTGTAAGAGCAGGAGCTCAGCTCTTTAATTACCCTGCCATTTTCCTCCTCAAACAGCAAGGCTTCAGGTCATATCCACACCAGTGCTAAACCACCTCCTCTTGCAGGCAGCAGGACACAAGTGTGGCCATTGCAGCAGCCAACAGGCTTGAGGAAGGCATAGGAGTGACTCCAGTGCTTGACACTCCAACAGACAGCTCTATGGGGTGCAGAGGCAGCGACCCAGAGTGATCAGCAGATTTGCTCAGAAAAAGAGAAGAGAGGGATTTGAAAAAGAGCAGTGAAATACTGTGCTACTTATCTGCAAAAGGAAAGACCAACCACCTCTGCCTTTGGGAAGTTACTCACTTCAGTGTATGGTGGTTCTAACTTCTCGTTTCACATCTCAAAATTCTGCTGTGAGTAAATAAATGGTTGGCTGTATTATGACTACGAGAGCAAAGGCTATGGAGTTAACCACTCTTGCTGCACTGAAGATCTACATCTATTAAAAACCCGAGAAAAGTAGAAATAAAAGTGAAATAAAACTTAAATTTTGTGGCAAAGTGTCTATTTTAGAAAGAAAAGTATAAAGTGTAATGCAGCTTTGATGTGGACAGTTCTGATTTATTCTAAAGACCTGACATGTAACCATGTTACTGACATGTAACCATGTTACTGACTTAAAACATGTTTTACATGCTCACTGATCACACTCTTCTATTTTTCCTGGCAAGCAGGGAACATGATGCTTACTCACTGCAAAGCAATCTCTTGCTTCCCAATAGCAACAGGGAATTCCATTCCCATTCCATTCCTTTTCATCCTACAAACTGATCTGCACTGCAAAAGTATTTTGAGACTCATGCAGCAAGTGCAAGCAAGTCTGAGCTAGCTTTGCCCATGCTGTGTGCTAGCTTACTGCATGCTAACTACACATCAAAGCCTGCTAGTTTGGCTGAATTTGACAGCTACAACTCCAAGCCCTACTTTGCTAGTACAGCAGTGCAGTTGAACAATTACACCAGCAAAGGAGAACAACCAGCCTCAGCACAGCAAAGGCTGCCATGAATCCGCATTTCTCTTTCTTTGCAGGACAACCTGGGGCTGCTACATGCCTCCTAGTCCTTCAGGAACTACAGCCAGGTAAGAGCTGCTCTTTTCTGAAGTGGTATTAGCATCAGCAGCCAGGCTTAGCAGCTCCATGTGCAGGTGACTGCACTTGTCCCTCCCTCGCAGCTGCTCCCGATGCTGCTCAGCCCTGTGACCAAGTTGCCCATTTTTACTGTCACTGTATTTACACAAAGCACTTTCTGTTTCAAGCTCTTTCCCTTGACATTCACTCAGTGTGGCAATTGTAAACCTCACTGCACAGCTTTGCCATTCTGTTTGCTCTGGATATGGAGCGTACACTTTTTCCACACAGTTGATCAGCTTTAAAGGTCTCATGGAGAGAACAGCTTTCACCTTTTTAAAGAAAATCACATACTTGAGAACTTTCAGCAGCTGATGAGCTGGCAACTTATTTCTTCCTGTGAGCCATTAGACCAAAGCATGAGCTGCAGCTGTTTGCTTTCTTGTTAAGTTTCCAGGGAAAGCATTCCCTGCAGCCCTGCTATCAGCATATCATCACACAAGGGAGACTAAGCTTATTATCCCCACTGTGTCCTGTGCATGTTCAGCTTCAAATGGTGGAAAACTACATCCTTGTCTTCAAAAGAGACATCTTCAACACATGTACTTTTCACTGAGTCTTGCCTTGGTACTCATCCATTTCTCACACAATTTATCACCAGCCTGCGATCTCAGCCTGAGTTTTAAGCACTGCATCTCTGTGCTATGTGTGGCATCACAGTTGGCTCGTCAGATCTGAGGACACCTAAGATAGAGGGTGTTTAAGTGACATCAGTTTGAGGAACAGACTTCTATTCCTTTTCTTTAATGGAGTGAGACAAGACATGCCCCATCACCCAAGTTCAGTCCTTACTTGTGCAACCACAGTATTTTGAAAGTGACTGAAGTTTGGGTTGAAACTTGGGGTTTAAAATTATTTCCAACTGCTCTAATTTGTCAGCAGGATACTATCTTGAAAGAGAGTAGGTTTAGATTATATATAACGAAGAAACTCTTCACTAAGAAGACTGTGAAGCCCTGGCACAAGCTGCCCAGAGAAGCTGTGGGTGCCTCATCCCTGGAGGCGCTCAAGACCAGGTTGGATGGGGCCCTGGGAAGCCTGAGCTGAAGTGAGAGGTGCCAGGAAGGTGTTCACCTTGCAGGAGAGATGTGTCGATGGGAATGGTTTCGGGAATGCTGTCCCTGCTGTAAATGGAGTTCTGGAATTCAGGAGAACAGTCATTTTCATCCGTGATGTGGACCATAACCTGAGACAAAAAGGACACGCTGAGATATAAGTTCGTTTTCTATGCTTAGGAAAACATGCACCTCACTCCAGACAAATCTGGGCATTCAATGGAGGCTTAAGGATGGGACAGCAGTAATATTAAACATTTCCTTGCACTATGCCCTCAGCACTGAGAAGTGCTACCACCTCCACTTCCAAGCTTATGGGAAGCAAATTCATAGCCAAACAATAAGATTTCTTTTTTCTGGAGCCTAAACTGGCCTCATATAAGAGTCCAAATTTCTGCCTTGACCACAGGACCTGCCCCTCAAGCACCATCTACCTTCATAGAATAGAATCATATAATTGTTTGAGTTGGAAGGGACTTTTAAAAGCCATTTAGTCCAACTTCTCTTCAACCAGCATCTAGATCAGGTTGCCCAAAGCCCCTCCAGGGATGGGGCATCCTCCACCTCTCCAGGCAACATGTTCCAGTGCCTCTCTATACGTGGTAGATCATTCAGGTGATGAGGTGACAGAGATGGATGGGACAGCGGGTGGCAAGTGAAACACTCCCCGTACCTCAGTCACACTGCTCAGTGCGCTCCCAGCTTCCACGGCTTTCAGGAGGAGGTGGTAAAGGTGGTGCTCACCCTCATAGTCCACGGGGTGGGTGAGCAGGAGCTCGCCACTCTCCTGCCTCACAGTGAACAGCCCACTGGGGTTAGTCAGCAGCGAGTAGGACAGGGGCTGGTTCTGAAAGGAAACAGCCTCAACCACTGCCACTCTGTAAAGAGGGGGAGAATAGTGTTTCACTCCAAGCTGACTCCTGACACAGGTGAGACAGCTCACCTAACAAAGCAGAACTTACTTTTCTCCTGGTGGTGTATTTTCAGGGACAAACACACTGTAGGACATGTTAGTGAACTGTGGAGGTCGGGAGCCCACCAGGATGGAGATGGAGGCAAAGGGGCTCTTGTTGCCATACTCGTCCAAGGCTTGCACTGTGACCACGTACTCCTCGTTCCACACCAGAGGTAAGCCCGTGGTCATGATAATCCCAGTATCCACATCAACCTGAAATCGTTCTTCGCCACCTACCAATGTACACACAGAGCGGGTATGAAAAACGCCCCACAACAAGAACATTTGAATCATAGAATGGTTTGGGTTGGAAGGGACTTTTGGGGATCTAGTTCCAACCCCTACTATAGGCAGGAACACCTCCCTCTAGACCAGGTTGCTCGAAGCCCCATCCAACCTGGCCTTGAGTGCCTCTAGGGGTGGGCATCCACATTTGCATCCTCACTGTTTTAAAGTAAGCTACCCTCAAATCATTTACCTGTATCCCTGCATTCATTTCTTTTTCCCCCTCCTTGTTCTCACTCACACCATGTTATCTTGACTGGTGCACAGTAAAAGAGGACAGAATGAATAAAAAATATAAGGCTCCACTTGTTTTCAAAATAGAAGCCAGGGAAAGCAAGGAAAATTCCCATCCACACATCTATTTTTCTTAAAGCACCTCCACCTTCTTCACCTGCTGTATCCATAAGGATCTCCCAAGAGGTAAAATCTATCAACTGAAATGATAATATGGGAAACCGATAGGAAAAATCTGCAGGTTTGCAGAAGCTCATCACTTCTTTCAGACTAGACCTACCTGCAATCAGTGTGTAAGATACACCAGCACTGGTGTTCTCACTGTTGCTGTATCGTGCAGCAAGCCGATAGACAGGAGTGCCTTTCCGCGCATCTGGATCAACGCGTGCCAGGTAGGGGTATGGGTACATGGCCCAGGACAGGAGCTCCTCTTCTGGGGCCAGGAGGGTCACGTGGCAGAGGTACCAGTTGTCGTCTGCAAAAGATGAACATACTGCCAGATTCTTCACAGACTCATCAGCAGTGTTTACGGTTGGATCCTTCAGCAGCTGTAAACCAAACTGAATCACTCGTCACATTCATCCTATTGCATGCACGAAGAATTCAGTTCACATATGGACTTTTGAGGCTTGATGTGCACTAAGTACAGTTAACAACTACTTGAAAATACTTTCAATAATAGATAGAAATTAACTAGATATGCATGTTAAACACTGTGCCAGTTACACCACTTAGCCATTAAACAATTTAAAATGTATATTTATCTAAACCCAGGTGAAATTTGACCATTTTATTTTCAATGGATTCAGCATAAATCTCTCCACGTGCTGGTCACACCACTTTTGATGCAGACCAGGACACAGCTGGCTGCAAGGACATGCTGCTGGCTCATGTTGAGCACTCATCAACCAACATCCATGAGTCTCTCTCCTCAGGGTTACTCTCAATCCATTCTGTGCCCAGTCTATATCTGTCCTCGGATCATTAAATACACAAAATAAGTTCAAAAATAATAATAATAATAATTAAGAAAAAAAAACAACAACAAACCAACCAACCAAAAACTCAACAACCAGACCCTAAGTGCAGAAAGGGAGAAAAGTAGAAATCAATGTGAGAGATGTGTATTGCCTGCCTGACAGAATATGGTCAGGTATTTGGACAAATTGCTTCAAGGTTGTAGGTCTGCTACGGGTCTACAGCACTGTCAGAAGAGACAGGCACACCTGGGTATCCACATGTCTCACACAGGAGGTCCCAACCTCTGCCTTTAACACAACCAAATTTTAAGTTGGACCGAAGAAGAAAGCAGCATGTGAGCAAAACTGAAGGTCAGAAAGAAGCCAGAAATTCCAAACAAATCTTAACTGTAGACCTCAGAGATCAGATACCAAACAAAAGACTACCCACAGACAGAGATATCCCCCAACACGGAAGACTAGCATTTATGGGCAGTCTTACACCAGTAAAAATGTGGTCTGGACAAATTCATCTGAGACAATTGCCCCCAGGAGGGAAAAGACTTAATTGAATGTTTAGTTTTTGAAGTATTTAAAATAATTTAAGACAGGGTTTCTTTAGCTAGAGTAAATTCTTAGATTACACAGTTTCTCTTTTTGTAAACTACCAACATTGAATAAATGGGAACATTCGTTAGACACATTATCCTAAGAAACTTCTGCAATCATTCAGCAAAAGGCAAGTCTCAGCCCTCAGCACAGGCTAGGAGATGACTAGTGCTGCTCCAGGTTTCAATATTTCATTCACAGCTGAGAGGAGGGCTGAGAAACAGACACATTAACCAGCCCACCCATACCCAGCAACATTTGGCGAGTACCAAATAGAATCAGTAACAAGATCCTGCTGTAAAGAGTTGTAAAAAACACCACTACACCAAAATATCAGCCCTTCACATAAGCCTTATTCATTAAAATAAAACAAACAAACAAAAAAAGGCGCAACCCATACACAGGAATACACTGCATTGAGTTCAAGACAACATCCAGGGAAATAACTGTATTGCTCAAATTAATGATAATTTTCTTATCTGAACTCACTCATGTCCCATTTGCTTGTGCAAACAGAGCCCAGCAGGACTGGGAATTACAAGAGGGGGGATTTAGATTGGATGTAAGAAAGAAGTTTTTTACAGTAAGGATGGTGAGACACTGGAACAGGTTGCCCAGAGAGGTGATGGATGCCCCATCCCTGGAGACACCTAAGATCAAGCTGGATGGAGCTCTGAGCAATCTGACGTAGATGCAGGTGTCCCTGTTCATTGCAGGGAGTTGGACTACATGGCCTTTAAGGGTCTCTTCCAACTCAAAGATTTTACTGATTCTAAGGAAGCTTTCACCTTCAGAAAGACTGAGATCTTTGTCCATTAAACATAATTTTCAACCAAAATAATATACTGATTATTTTTTATAATGACCAAAGCTTCAAAAGAAACAGCTAAGCATTTCAGATCCCAACATCCTTCTGAAGAGGCATCGAGTTCTTTAAAAAGGCAAGTAGGTGATGCAAAAGCCACTTCTGCCTTTTCTTCTTGGTGGACAGAGGGGCTTCACTGGCAGAAGCAGCAGTGCCACAGCAGCCTGATTGCTGCAGTGTTTTCCATCACAGTGTCCAGAAGCATGATCCCCTCCAGCACCCAAGAGGACCTACAGCTCTGGGAAGTGCCTCAGAACGCTGTGGTGCTGGCAAAGCAAAGATGAGGCACTTCATGTTCAGAATGCCTGAACGCGAGGCACGCACCTCCCTTTAGCAGTTCTTAGCTGAGTTTTCCTGCCTCAATCCCTCCTGCTCAGCACGTGAGCTGCTCTCAGTTCTCAGACCCATCTCTTCCCCAGGTATGGGCCCAAAGAAGGCAGATGCCACACAACCACACAGAGCCTCTGCTGGCCAGATGTACAACAAACAAAGGCATACAACAAAACCAGTCCCAATGAGGAAGATAATTTTTTTCCAGCTTTGTATCGGCTTTTCAGCTGTCAGAACTGGAAAGCCATTAACAGATCGAGTCGTTGAAATCAATAATGTTTTATTTTGTTCCCCTGTCACAACGGCAGCATCCTATCAAATCAAAATGCAACAGCTCACCCGTTTTGTCAATACGAATTTACAGAAAACAAACAATCCAGGAAAACAGGCTCTGTAGTCTGTGAAGAAGACTACCAATGGGATAAAACACTGGGATTGACACCATGCAATTGGATAAGAGCCTTGGTACGATCCAGCTAGAAGTCAGAATGAAGGGGCTGATTTTCATGGTTATACCAGCATGTCCCCAAGGCTTCAGCATTACTCCTCGGTTACAAATAACAACAAAGGGTTGGCAAAGGCTGGTTGGGTTGGTGGTTGGACTAAATGATCTTAGAGGCCTTTTCCAGCCCTATGGATTTTGTGATTCTGTGGTTCTGTGATTCTATGATTTTATGATGCTATGAACAGCACATCAGGGATGAGGCTGCTTGGCAGCAGCAAAACCAGCCTCAGGAACTTAAGCAAGAGGAACTTAAACTAAACTCAAAATAATTTCTCAGAGGGCAATTGTACCAATAACTGCCCCAGGAGAGCAGCAAACAGAAGGACAGGGAGAACTCACTGTCCAAGTGACGAAGAGCATTCTGTCCATTGAACAAGAACATGAAGAAAAGACTTGGAAAAGGTTTTTAAAATACAAATGGCTTTTCTTACAAACTTGTATCAACTTCATGTCCAATTTAATCATTTTCCTTTCCCAAGCAGAAGAAGGAAATGTGATAGATGTGATTTTCTCTTCCTGAGATGAGGTCTTGAAGTACACCAACTAATGTGGGTTTACAATAGAAACCTTGTACAAACTGAGAAGTAAAAAAATGTTCACATCTGAGAAATAATGGTAGTTTATGTCTTGTTTACATTCTCTGTGGCAAAATAAACTATTTGAATGTAAGAGACAGCACCTTGCCATGCTCTTGGGCCCCGATGTCACAGGGCAGGGGCAGGAACTTCTGCTGAACCCTTCCAAGAACCCGTGCAGCTCCTGTCAGCCCCATCGAGCCTGAGGAAGGCTTGCAGTCTTCAGGACTGAAATGAAAAATTAGCCTCAAATGACCTGCTTTCCTCAAATTAAAGAAAAAGAAGTAATGGCCAGGAAACACCTGCTGTGCTGAATAAGCTAATAAATGTCTATCTCAAATGTCACACAAAGAAAAGAAAGAAAAGTGGCTCTAGAATCCTATAAATGCATGTCCTGTAAATCCACAATTTTCCTTATGAAATGCACTTTACAGGAGCAATTTTTAAAAATGGAGTTGAACAGACTGAAAACTGTGGAAGATCATAGTGTTTTGGTTGAAGCAGAAAGGAAAAACAAGTGGAGGGGCACTCATTTGTTTCTATAGGCTTAAGTTGCCCTCAGGCTGCAGGCTGGGCAGCTGCTGAGGCAGTAAGGTAAAATGCTTGGCAGGCAGCTTGCAGGAAATGTGCATTTGCCTTTAAAACCACACTTCAATAGAAGACTGGGACAATCTGCATCCACCTGTTTTTGCAGTTATGATCAGTCACACCACTCCAGTGCTGCCTGAGGTGTCACACGTCTCATAAATCTGCTTTCTAACAGCCCCCAGGTACTTGCAACCCAGTCCTCAGCAACTACACAGTGCCCAAAAGCACGGAAGAAAAGCATTGCATATGAGAAAAAATAAAAAAGATATAGATGGAAACAGTTCATGAAAATTCCTCCGCGAGTACTTTTGTGCCTTCCAGAAATGTCCCCCAGACACAAGCATTCACAGGAATAATATACTTACAGAGTACTTGCATTTCCAACAACATGCCTCATAGCAGCAATTAATCTTTCAGCAGCACTCATTGTTGGTTTTACAAATACCTCTGAGCCTACAGCAGTGATGCTCACACAGTCTCGCTGCCAGCTGGGCCCACCCTCTCCTGCCCAAACAGCATTAGGATCTGGTTGCTGGGTTGTTCCTACAAGCTTTAGGAAAGCAGCTGGCCAGAAAATGGCCAACTAAGGGTTTCCCCTGAAGGAACGGATACGAGAAATCAGTTTTCATGTGGTCTTGACAAGCAGACTGGTGAGCAATGCTCCACCTTTGCTGCCCTTCCCATTGTGGGGAGAAGCAGAGGAACAGCTTCATGGCACAGGTAACACCCTGGAATCAAATCCTTCCTTTTTTTCATTTCTTTCCTCCAACTCTCTCAAGAAAAGTTGTGCAGGGTGGTTTCAATGCAGTCATGGAAGTACCAGGTCAACTCTGCTCCAATCAGCCATGAGAGATGCTTGGGGGGTGAAGTTTCTGATAATGAATAGATGTGATTTCTCAGAGATATCCTAAGGACACTGAGCAGTGGATACACTGCTCAGGGGTACTGTATCCCCTTGTAACACCCTACCTCACCCGATGCACACCACAGCAGTACGTAGCCACGACCACATCTTCCATATCTTGAAGGCAGGGCAATATCCTTACCAGTAGCATTACAGAAATGGGTGTGCTTGCTTCCCTGAAGACATACAAAGCATTACATCAGTTTGTGGATCAAAAGCCTGCAGCCACAGTGCACCTTGATGAGGAACAGTGCCAAGTGCCCCATCAGCAGCTGTTTCAGCAGCAATGGCTTTCCTCCCTTGGTTAACCAGTCAGCACCAGTGCAGCCCACCCTGCTGCCATCAGTTGGTGACATTTCTGGGACACATTTCTTCATGTACCCAATATGGATTGCCCTTCAGGTTTCAGTCGGCAAGGTTTAAGGAATTTAGTCTGCTCTCTCATTGGTGTTCTCCTATCGTAGAATCATAGAATCATAGAATCACCAAGGTTGGAAAAGACCTAAAAGATCACCCAGTCCAACTGTTCACCTATTCCCAATAGCTCCTACTAAACCATGTCCCTCAACACAACATCCAGTCTTTCCTTGAACACCCCCAGGCTCGGTGACTCCACCACCTCCCTGGGCAGTCCATTCCAGTGCCTGACCACCCTTTCTGAAAAGTAATACTTCCTCATGTCCAGCCTGAATCTCCCCTGCCGTAGCTTGAAGCCATTCCCCCTGATCCTATCACTAATGACACGAGAGAAGAGGCCGACCCCCAGCTCACTACAACCTCCCTTCAGGAAGTTATAGAGAGCAATGAGGTCTCCCCTGAGCCTCCTCTTCTCCAGGCTGAACATTCCCAGCTCCTTCAGCCTCTCCTCATATGGCCTGTGTTCCAGACCCCTCACCAGCTTTGTTGCCCTCCTTGTAATATTGTATTTGTCCCTATACAACAGGTCACCACATTTCTCCTCTTAAGCGACATCTATTACAGTGAAAGTAGTTGGTGTCCTCTTCCCCTTCCACAGACACACAGAATTATACTCACACAATATCCCAAGTTGAAAGGGACCCTTAGGGATCATTGAGTCCAACAGCCCTATCACTTTGCTACTCTTCCTTTCCCAAAGCTTTCGTCTATTCCATTTGTTTGCTCCGCCCAAAGCTCCACCAACTCATTTGATATAAGCCAGCAGCTGGAGGCATACAGCACTGACTGCAGCTTACACACCTTATGCTCAGGTCCATCCCTCAGTCAGCAATACATAAGCCACCAAGAACTGTACAGTTACAGGAGCATAACCCCAAGTTCTTTCCATCAGCCTATTTCCTAAGGCCACATGTTTCAAGGATTTGTTCAAACTTTCTCTTAAATTTTTGACAGTTCCCACTAGCATACCTACCTCACTGCTCAGGCAGAAACTTCAAGGTTGGACAGAAATGCACTAAATTACTGCTTTAGCACGGAAACTTTAATGAAATGCTGCTGAGGAGGCCTCAGCTCACATGAGTAAGGACAACCTTCAAAGAGGATGAAGGAGGGGATGAAGCTCCCTTCCATCCTGGCCTTGGATTCCAAACACAAAGGCAGCACGTGTGCTTGCCCAGCTGCCCTTCATGGACAAACAGAGAATGTTTGTGTCCATGTTCCAGACATCCTGTCCTGCAGCAGTGTCACAGGATTACAGAATATCCTAAGTTGGAAAGTACCCAGAAGGGCCATTCAGTCCAGCTCCTGGCTCCACACAGGACCACCCAAAAATCAGGAGCTGCAGGCTCCCTGGTCAGAGCTATGGTCTATTTCCTTTGGCTTTAGTTACAGCTGGAAATGGTTCTTATCAGCTGTGTTTCCATAGGACTAGCTATGGAGCCTCACAGCAGTGAGGGTAACCCTATGCCCATCTGTGCTACCAAGTGAGTTGGGAAGCAAGAGGTTGTGGAACTCCGTACACAGAACACATTTCAGTATTTTAGCTGTGCAGCACGAGTGCTGTGTCTTAGCATCACAGAATCATTGAAGTTGGAAGGGACCCTTAAAGGCCAACAGATCCAACTCCCTTGCAATGAGCAGGGACACCTACAGCTACATTAGGTTGCTCAGAGCCCCTTGGGCATCTCCATTGATGGGGCACCCATCGCATCTCTGGGCAACCTGTTCCAGTGCCTGCGGGTCACCTACTGTTAATTATATTTGGTAAGGGGCAACAGAAAGGAGAAATGATAAGCAGGCACAAGTAAATTTTGCTTGGCTTCAGACAGCTCACATTTTAAGATAGTAGAAGCCTCCAGCTCTGATTGTGTTACATAAACTGCAAGAAAGAGAGCTTCAGTTCATCCCTGGGCAAAGCTATGGAATAGTTTTGATTTTAAAAGCAGCTCAAAAGAGCATCAAAACGACCTTGTCCCGATTGGTCATTGAACTCCTTTCTCCCCGAGGCTCATCCCTTGTCAATACATTATCTGTGCACAGACACGGGTGAAAATACATGGCACAGAGCTGCACTGGAGAGGACAGCATGTCTGATTTACACACCACCACTCACAAGGTTAATTGCTGTGTTCAAAATAAGCAAGGCCACCGGGCAGCACGTTGTCTAGACAGCTTCCAGTGCTGGCTGGGTCTTGGCTGAGAATCATAGAATCATCATGGTTGGAAAACATCATCTAGTCCATCCGTCAGCCCATCACCACCATGCCCACTAAGCGCATCCCTGAGTGCCACATCTTCGTGACTCTTGAACACCTCCAGGATGGTGAATCCACCACCTTTTTGGGCAGCCCGTGCCAGTGCCTCACCACTCCTCCCGAGAAGAGATTTTTCCTAATATCCAGCCTGAACCTCCCCGGCGCAACTTCAAGCCATTATACCTCTCCTCCTACGGCTTTTACCTGGGAGAAGAGACCGACGCCCACCTCGCCAGAGCCTCCTCCCAGGCAGCTTAAAGCGATAAGGTCTCCCGGACTTCCTCTCCCGCAGCCCCGAGAGCCCAGCACAGCCCAGCCCGCTTCCCCGCGGCCCGGCCGCCCTTACCTCTCCCCGCGCTGCGGTGCACCTTGACGAGCGCCTCGGCGCCGCCCCCGGCCGGCAGCTCCCGCCGCAGGTAGAGCCGCCCCGACGCGCGGTCCACGCCGAGCGGTGCGGCTCCGGGTGCCGCCAGCTCGAACCACCCGTCGGTGTCGCGGCCCCGCGGCAGCGTGAACACGGTGTCTCCCACCCGCGCCCCCGGGGGCAGCCGTGCCGAGTACCGCCGGGGTCCGGGGGACGGCGAGCGCGGCAGCCGCCTCCTCTGCTCGCCCGGGCCGCGCACGGCCAGCGGCGGGCGCGGCGGACGGCCTCGGTCCCGCGCCCGCACCCAGAGGCTGAGGCGGCGTGACGCCGGCGGCGAGTCCGCGCTCGGCACCCGTGCGCCGCGGGGCACCGCGAAGAGCGGGCGGCCTCCGGCACCGGGCGGCCAGGCACGGTAAGTGAGCGGCGCGTCGGGGCTCTCGTCGCCGTCCGAGGCGCGAAGTCGCGCCAGCTCGCCGCCCTGCGGCGACGCCTCGGCCGCCTCCAGGCGCGTGGCGGGCGGCGGGCGCGGGCGGCGGTCGTAGCGAGCCGGGACGCGGACGCGCGGCAGTGCTGCCCGGGGCCGGACGGCCGCTCGCAGTAGCGGGCTGTACTCGGTCCGCGCTCCCCGGTCCGGGCGCCGCACCGTGCGCGCCTCCAGCTCCTCACGCTCGCCCCCCGGCCGCAGCTGCAGAGGCTCCCCGGGGCCCCACAGCGGCACCCGCGCTCCCCGCACCCGCGTCTCCGCCGGGCTGTTCTCGGGCACGTGGCCGGAGAAGCGCGGCAGGCGGGGAGCCCCCGGCTCCGCCGCCGCCCCGCAGAGCAGCGGCAGGGCCAGCAGCAGCCCGCCCGCACCCAGCATCGCACCGAGCTGGCTTGGCGCGGCTCCGAGCCCCTCCACGTGCAGCCGGCCCGCACCCCCGGCAGCGAGGAGGGGCTGAGTGAAGCGGGATCTGCCCGCAGCCGCGTCCTATCGGAAGCTTCGAGCGAGGTCATCGCAACGCCCCAACTACGTTTTAGTCTCTGGGAGGGATATCCCGGGGAAAGAATTAGCGTGCTGCTCGAGTGCGATACTGAAGCCGTCCCACCGAGTCAGGGAAACAAACGCACCGCTTGCTTGACACCTGAAGAAAGCAACCTGGGCATGGGATCACCGTGGTGGTTGTAACGCAATCAGCAGAATCACAGAATCATTAAGGGTGGAAAACCCTCTAAGATAGTCAGATCCAGCCAGCAGCCCACCCCCACCATGCCTGCTAACCATCTCCACAGTTTCTGACCACCTCCAGGGCAGTGACTCCCCACTACCCATAGCAGCCTGTGCCACTTCCTCACTGCTCTTTCTGAGAATGTTTTCCTAATATTCAACCTGAACCTCCCCTGACATAAACTGAGGCCATTACATCCCATCCTACCACTAGAAGTGTGACCCCAGGCCAATGACTTTCCACCACTCACCAAAATGAAGGTCACCTATTTCCTCTAAGCACAGGTCCCAGCAGCCTCCCACTCCTGCTAACATGCAGCTCAAAATCTGCTTTCTCCCAGGGACAGCTTGGGAGCATCCTTTTGCTGAGCCTCTGCATGCAACTGGCTACACGGGGCTCACATTTATATGTTGGTTGCTGCAGCAGGAGCTGACGGCCAGGCAGCTGTGCTGTAACGTCAGTGACAACGCACCCAGGCTGGAAGCAAAACTGTGCTCCAGTGCCAGGTACAGTTGCAGTCAGCACTGGGCAAATACTGTGGACACCCAGCAAAGTTGACAGCCAGGTGCTGGTGCTGAGAATGAGCAGAGCTGGGTCACCACATCCTGTGGTGTCCTGGGAAAGCAATGGGCTGACGGCTCCTGCCCACTTCTCGGGATGCTCAGGATGAGAAGACGGGCTGTGAACCCAACCACTTCCAGCAGTGGTTTGCTGCAACACCACAGAGCTGGCCATAAGGATCCAGCAAGGGGCAACTCACTGCCCCAAGGTTTGAGTGCATCCCCTATACTCTCACCTAAAAACAACATGAATAATTCCTGACCTCAGAAAAGCACCAGGAAGATAACTAAATTGTGGTCCTTAATCTGAGCCAGCCACATCATGAGCATTAGCCGTATTATTTTCAACACCCAATTGCACAAAGTCATTGCAATGACAACAGATGTACGTGCAGATATATACTGGTGGACACAAATCTCACCCTACAGCGAGATGCAAGCACAACAGAAGTGCACTTGGTGGTGATGACCAGCCCTCAGCACTGCTCTTGTTGGAGTCGGGCAATTTGTACACATCAAATACATCTTCTGAAAAGGGAAAGCTTATTTATAATAGGCCGTGCAGATTCTTTGCAACTATAAAAAAGGACCAAACTGCATTGTTTTGTTGGAAAATAATACTGATATGAAGAAAACACCTCCATTGGTCTCTTCAATGAGAGTCATTTTCCTCCTGGCCATCAGGGACAGCTGGGTTCTGCACTACTGCATCCCCTTGCCAGGATGCTGCTGAGGTGATTGGGTGACTCCTGTGCAGCCATCTTCCAAAGGAACTTGGGCATCCTGTGTAACTGAAGGCACAGAGAACCTGGTGCAGTATCAAGCAAAGAGGCAACCCCACTACAAATAGTGAAGTGGCTCTTGGCTGTGATAGGAAACAGGAAGGAATAAGTGGAAACTGAACAAACTCCTCAGAAAACATGAGGGCACTGCCAGCTCCTGGTGCTGAGGATCACAGTGAAATTCAGCTTTGGGATCCTTCTCTAGCAAACATGAGCTCTTCTTACCCCATTTCAAGGTTGGGTTCTGACAGAGCTTCCTATGGTGCAGCACAGAGGAGCTCCATTCCTGCCTGTCCTTTGCCAGCCTTCTGAATGAGGGGAGGTGCCACGGTGGTCCTACATTCACCCTCATCTTACAGAACAGGCTGGTTGTATGATCAATTCTTATATCTGATATTTTTACTGTCTTTAGAAACTTTGGATAAAATATTCTCAAGGTTTTCTTATTGTTATATAGTAAATTATTATAAAATTGTCAGCATTCATTCTAATATCAAACAACAGAAGGCTTCAATCACAAACTGTAAAAATTCAAGATATGATACATGAGTTAATTAAAAATCAGTAAGCATTTGATGCTGCATTGCAATTCATTTCCAGTTGGCACAGATACAAAAATTGGCTTATTACTGCAATAGAGAAAGGTTAATTCATTGTGAACTATTAAATTGGTGTCTTCTTTCCTCAAAAAGGTATCAGAATGTCAAAGAAAACATAAAATGGTTTGTGACCCAAACATCACAGAATCATAGAATGGCCTGGATTGAAATGGACCACAAAGATCACTTAGTTTCAACCCCCCTGCTATGTGCAGGGTCGCCAACCACTAGGCCAGAGCCACATCCATCCATGCAATTTTTTGGCACAGCAAGTTTGTCACAAGAGAAAAGTATTTACTATTGTTTACTATTTACACATCATTTTGATAAAATACCTATCCACAAAGCAAATGGGATGAAAGGAACTGGATTCCTTAGACTTGCTATCAAATACTGCACACAGATCTATCCAGATGCCATCCACGCTACTGCTAAATGTCACCATTAACAAGTGTAGCATCACTGATACTTCCACTTCCTTGAAGTGAGTTTGAAATCTCAACAGGCGTTAGCACCCATCTCTTCTCCATCAGATAAGAGGTAACCTCACTGCTTGGAAGGCAGGATTGCATATGGGTTATTAGCCAGGAAAACAGCAACACGGCTGGCAGACAACCCAGCTGCATCCACTGACTGCAGGAGCATCTCTGGAAGCAAGGCTAGTGAGACACAGCAGAAGCTCTAGGAATTAGAGGCACAGGAAAGAAACACCAGTGGAGTTGTTTGTTTGTTTAATAAAAGCTCGCAAGGCACATATTTCAACTGAATTGCAACATCTACAGCAAAACAGATCAAAATTTGCAAAACATTCCCCCAAACCTCTGAGGAACTGAAACCCACGACCTGGGTTGAAAACCGAGCTTGGGTTGTGTGCACCAGTCAGGTGTGGTTATGCCCCATGGTTGTCCTTCCGAGGGATGTCACAGAACTTACTGTTTCCATCTTTTCCCACAGAAGGTGGACACTAGAGCATACAACAGTATTTTTGCTAATCCATAACTGGATAAGAAATTCAAGAATATCATTTTCTTGACAAGATATGAATCTTCCATGCCTTCTGACCGGGACAACAGCGATGTTTCCCCCAGCAAAAGGCTCCTTCTCTGTTACTTAAGGCTGCTGCGCCAATGATGCTGCAACACAATCTTCTCTAATATAAAAAGCAAGGTAAAAATCTTAAATGATTCTCTTTATACAGAATCGATTGAAGTATCAAGAATACATCTTTATGACAAAACTAATAGTAACTATGTCACAGTTCAAATAAAGTTCAACATGTTCATTCAAACATGTATGAAGGCCAACGTGCTACAACATATGTGATTTCCTTAGATGTACGGTTGGCCTCATTTGTGTTTTCCTTAACATATGTGCTCTACATGTAAGTATTCAAACTACACTCCATGTGGTCACACATACACACAGCGTCGCTGTAAAACACAACAGGCAGCCCAGGATAGTTGATACGCTGCACCTTGGTGTGGCATTATAAGGCAAGAAGCCATAAGTTGAGCAGCTTCATCCACCCAAGTGCAATTGTAACCCTGAAATGTGGTACCTGGTATGCCTTATTGCTGGTATGAAATAGTGCTCATGAACAATCAGCCACAAGAGAGCAGATCACTGACACGTAGACATGTAATTCCAGACAGTGATTCAAACAAATTTAAGTTGTACACAGAACTCTACACTTACTTTCAGTTATTAACTTCATAGCACATACAAGGTTCCTGATTGCCTGCCATAACCCAAGTAAGTTCACAAGCTTATCTTGATACTGTAATTAAAAAGTCTGAAACTGTAACAGTGCAGCAAAACATACACACTTGTGCATAAGCAACTAAACAGGCTGCTTTTGGCCAGAGAGACATGCATGCTATCCTGAGCACAATGACTGCATCCCTAGAAAGGATACTTACTTCCAACATATAACCCAGTTACGCTGATAAATGCTTCTCCCAATGATCGAATCGGGTATTTTCGATGGGTTTATCTAAGCATTGGTTTTAAATACAATGAATAATTTTAATACTTGGTCTAAACTCACAGGCGTAAAAATATAACCAGATTAAAAGAAAAAAACAGATTACGGACTCGTTGACATTTACAACAGTAAAGCTTTTCTCTTTTAAATCACTCCAATAGTGATAACAGATGTTTAGAAACATCAGCACTATTTTTCAGTGTAAAGTAAACAACATATCTGCATACAGCAGATAGGAATCATGCATACACATCAACACGTTGCAGTTCCTAACAATTTCAGAGTCAATCCCTCTGAATTTGCATTTTAATCAGCAAATGTAGTAGGGTAGTTTTGCAGCTTTCATTTACAGAATGGTTGTTCAGTTGAAGGTTCATTCTATTAAGCCAGATGTTTCTTTAAAGACATCTGCATCCCAAAGAACCATTCCCACATGCCTGACAGACTGGTCTCTGGGCCAAGTGTTACAAGAATCCATAACTGCATAACTCTTGGTGATGAGGACTCTCTGCCAGAACTGAAGTCCTGGCATTCTGTCCAGCTGCACCTACATCAGCCAAGTTATGATTACCTTTTGTTGAGTTTTCCATTCACAACACCAGGATTAGGCCCAGAGCTGGAATTAAAGCATCATTCATTCTCTTGAAAGAGAGAATGAACCTCAGCTAGCAACAAAACAAGATGAACAGAAAATTCAAGGAAGTTGCAGAGACAAATGGGGCCATATAATGAAGGCAAATTTTGGAGGGAATCAGGACTACAGAATGTTTCCCCATGTTTTCAAAGTTCCCAGCATAGCTGCATAATTAATGTATAAAAAGCTATGAACTGCTGTGCCACTACTGATTAATGATGGTGATGATAGTGTTTAAAATTAGTTCTGACTACCTTAATCTATCACAAAATAATTAGTTGAATGAAATGACCATCACCCATCCCTTGCCACACACACACACACACACACACACACACACACACACCAGCTTGCACACAGGAGTGAAGAGCAGCAGTCTCAGCAGCAAACCTAGTCATCATGCTACACTTGTCTGAAGTACAGCATAGTGTTGTATACTGGCCCATTCTGATGGCTGCTAAAACACACGTATGCTCAGATGCATACATATGTAAGCATGGAAGAATCCTGAAGTCAAGCTCTTTCCAAACTGAAAATCTGACTTTGTCAACTCCTACAGCTATGTCCAAGTCCAAGCACTTTTTCCAACACGTCTCCAACAATGCAGAGATCAGTGCCTCAGTCTATGGCACTGTTTAAATAACATCTTCCTTATTTGATTTATACAAATACTTTACCTACACATAACGTGTATGAACGTGTTCAATAAACAAAGCAGTGTTTATAGTGGAAATCAGGAAGAATAAAAAACCACAGTAACCAAAGAAAACATATTAGAAATATTAAACAAACCCAAACACTTGATGACTTAGGATACACCACTTAATTTCTTACTAGAAAATGGAAACTACGTGACTTAAATGAGCTCTTCAACATAACTTTTTCCAAAGTCTATCCACATCAGCTCTCTTACACTGAAGTTAGAAATATCTGTTAAATGAAGATTAAGATGGTTTACAATGGGAAGACAAATGCAAGAACATGGAAGACTGTCACACTTTCTTGTGGAGACTGTAAAATTGTCAAATTTTCCTGGCTCCTTCAAAGAAGGCATCTGTAACAGTTGGTCTGTAGAGTTTAGTTCCAGTTTGGTGGAAAAAAAACAAACCCAAAAAACTGGTCAGTACGCTGCAACCACGTGTATCTGTAAAAATAATTTTCTTAATCAAAAGGAATTTTTCCAGCTGAATTCCATCACAGTCAATCCTCAAAAAAAAGCCGGCATGCTTTGTCACGATTGGAAGGATATCACAGTGTTGATCCTATACACAAAGTAGGATCTATTCCAGTATACTCGAGTGAAATAATTCACATATGGAGAATAGTTCATTTTGATTTCATGACAAAATCGTCCATATTTTGAATAGGCATAACTGTCACCTTCCTCACAAACCACCTGTCAGGAAAGAAGAGGATCGATTAAAATACTGAAGATAAATGACTGCAGAATGCCATTCTGTACATTCATTTATTTCTGCATTCTGTACGTTTCACTTACACTACAGATATTTAATTATACCCCCTTACAATTTGTTTTACCATCTAAAACAGACTTACGAACTCATACATCACCTCCCTACCTTTTCCAACTGCAGAAGTTTGCAGGGATTTAAAAAAAAAAAAGAAAAAAAAAAGTGGTAAGACAAATTCATGCAGAAATATAAATAAATAAATCCTTCAGTGTCTCCCAGAACACAAAGATAGTTTCTCTCAGTGAGAAAGTCCTTTAGCATCGTACTGCTGGAGAACATTTCTGTCTTGCCCTGTATAAACCGTAAAGGCTTACGCTCTTAGCCAGGGTCAGAAATAAGATACTGGGCAACAAAAATTTATAGTCCAATTTAGAAGTTACTTAAGTGGTATTTAATGACTGGCATAAAAGCAGCGCTGCTCGATATTAATGTATTAGAAGGAATTAGGACAGGTAAGGAATAGTATGAGGTAAGATTGCAGTTATGTAAGAAACAGATGCCTCAAAACTGAACGGATCGCTGTTAAGTCTCATGAGTCTTTGTCTACACATTATAATTAGAAAAATAAGATCAACACTACAAGAATGTTTCCTTTAAAATGAGTTCTTTATGCATTCAGACACTCACTTTTGTCTTGCTGTTACTTACATGACCATTGGCAATATCCAATAGATCTTTAACTCTACATCCTCTTACTGGTCCCACTTCATTGCAAATTGAATCTTCAATGATCAAAAAATTGGCTTTGTAAGATGTGAGAATCTTATAAATATCCTCTGCTGACCTCTTTGAATATATCTGATAGATCTATAAATTAAGAACACACTTTAACGCATGGTAAAAATCAGTGGAAATTTAAAACCATGAAAATGGTGGTGAGCAAAGGATGACTTATCTTTAATAAGTTATACATGCATTATATGTAGATGCCAAGCTATAAAACATCTATTTTTGAAATTTCTAAAGCAGGTGAGGTAATGGGGAGCTGAATAGGAAGCATTTGTCTCTGCTGGAGTAAGTTCACATTTTACATACTTACACTGGCCTGAAAAGTCTTCAGAAAGAATATTCACTTTTGTCCAGATTACAGCATAGACAATATTCCCCTCCCTATTTGCTGGACTATCCCATTTCTTCTAATATTTTTGGGTTTTTTTTCCCCCATTATATAAGAGGAAAGCAGCTCCTATCAGTTGTTTTCCAAGTCATACATCCTGCTAGAGACTTACATTTGCCTTCCGTAATCCTGAAGTATTCAGAGTGAGAACTGAGGCTGAGTAGCAATTTTGATTTCTTTGCCAGTCAGAGACAGGGTATGTCCATTCTGCTTTGTGACTTTCCCCCCAGCAAAATGTATAGAATAAAAATTGCTCAGAATCATTCAGAAATGACAGCCTGCCTAAAACTCAATATTGTCATACTGCTCAGTAAGGAATCTTGTTCTTGGGCTTACTGATTATGTAACAGCGTTACCTTTCTTTATGATGTTTCATGCTCTTTTTTCACCTTAGAATGTGAACATTTTGGGGAAAAAGAACTGGGAACATGGAAGAGCAATGCAAATGAGTACAGCATGAGGAATATCACAAGGTCATTCTCTTTGAAGTGTTAACGTCTACAGTGCTCCCATACATCTCAATCAGGCACTTGAGTCTTACAGGATGGAACAGTCTATAAATCACTGGTAATACTTACACATTTATGGAATTGGATACTCACATTTTCATTTCTTTTTAGAAGATCATCATCATTATATAAAGGCAAGCTTGACACCATCCATCCTGTACAAAGCTTAATCACACCCATTAATTGTGGGCTGCCTGCAAACACAGCAGCCACAGGAGCTTGTCTTCTGCAAAAGCAACATCAACATACATGTCTGAGTGCAGGACGCATTTCTCAAGATGATACTTTTAATTTCAATAACTGTACAAATCTTTGCAGATGCTATGGCAAGAATTGGCGTGCATGATGATACCCACAAAGAGGGGGACAGACTTTTTAGCAGGGTCTGCTGTGATAGGACAAGGGGAGATGGAGGGGACATTTAGATTGGACACAAGGAAAAAGTACTTTAGAATAAGGGTGGTGAGGACCTGGAATAAGCTGCCTGCCCAGTGAGGTGGGGGATGCCCCGTCCTTGGAGACATTCAAGGTCAGGCTGGATGGTGCTCTGAGCAACTTCATCAAGCTGTAGGTGACCCTGTTCATTGCAGGGAGTTAGACTACATGATCTTTAAGAATCCCTTCCAACTCAAATGATTCTATGATCTTTGGGGATCTAATTACAATTGGCACTAACACTCTGGTAGCATTGGTTTCCCTACTAGGAAAAGCACAGACTTGCAGCAATGAGGAGTTTGCAAGGAAGGTCTCCCCTGAGGGTTAAGAGCTGGTGGCCATCCTCCCCTCCTTGTTATTCATGAAGCACCACTCAGAGTGGTCCCAGAATGGATCAAACTATTGCTTTTCTGAGTGGTTGCTGTCTTGTAACAAAGCAAGCTTGAGATGGAGGGCAGGTAGGCAGCGAAACAGCATGATGTTATCTTGTAAGTGAAAGACTTGTGGTTATGCTCATTTGATTTGTAGGACAGTGTATTTCATCATTTCTGAGTAAATACTGTCATACAGAATAACATCTACAGTAATTGTTTCTAGAATTTTATTTCATCTTTTGATCATTCATATTGCAGTGCTAGTGAAAGAAAACAACCATTGTCACACTTTATTACAGATCTTCAGCAACTTTTCCCACAGAGAAAATTCAAGCAAATTCATTTTATCAGGGAAAAAATCATAAGAAAGTACACTTATAATAATGACGTTCAATTAAAATTCCAATATGGATATCTAAGCATAAGCACTAAAAATCCTTTTCATTAAAAATATGAACAGCTGCTACAAATAAGGGTAGTCAAATTGCTCTTAGCTGAGTGAATCTCAGTGCAATTCCCCATGATTAATTATGTACTTGAAGTGTAATATATGCAGACTAATGTAAAAGCCATTAGGTACTTGGCATTATTCCACTTGCTGCCTTCAAAAGCTGCAGCAGTGACAAACAACATACACTACTATTAACAGAAAGAAGAAATTGGCTGGAACACCATAATTACCAGCCTTGTCTTTTCTGAAGATGAACAGGTTGACATTAAAGACACCATAAATACAGAAAATAATATTCTTTTAAAAATGCATTTAAAGGTAAGTAAGTTATTTGAACACAGGGGACCTCATTTTCACAGAAGTGCAGTTACTAATGACACAGTTCCAAATTAAATTGAATAAGGCCAGAATCTAGTTCTGAAACTTTCGGTGAAGATAAAAATATATCTGTGAAGATATCCTTACTATAAGCTCAGCATTTGCTATGCCCTACCTAGCCAGCCAGATAAGATCCATTGCTGCCTTCTGCTCAAAGGGGAAGTTTGAACCCCACATTGCACTCCATGTTTCCTGACTGAAGTCTTTAAATCTTTACATCAGGCATTTGTTTCACTGGCTTCTGTACATCCTACTTCCATTGTTTCTCTCCCTTGTGGCATTATAATCTATACGAATCCTCTAACCCACTGAAAAGTCAGCATGTAAAGAATCAGGATGTAATGGATGCACATCTTTCTTTGGAAATCACATCTAGTAATGATACTAAACGTAAGTTGACTGCATATTTCAGGATCTTCTCTTGTAATCAATGATAAACTCCTGCTACTTTGCATGGGAGGAATACCAAGCCTAAAATAATCATTTATCTTCCCATTTCCCTCTACATCATGTAATGACTTGGCAAGGAAAAGCTCAGATTAATATAGGTAGCTCCACAAAATACTGAGATATAAGTACCCTGGCAAAGAATTAAAACAGAAGCGCAGAAATTCATACTTACTTTATCCACGTCATAAGCTCTACTGTATCAGGATCATAGAATTCTTGTAGTTCTGAAAGCTCTGTCATTATCCTAGGGAAAAACTGATGGAAACGTTATTTGATTACAACTACGCCAGACTAAAGGGACAGCCATAGTGGATAAGACACCTGGAAATGGGAACCTGCTTTTCGCTGAGGAAATTCCACCCCATTACCGGTCTGCAGACAGACAAATTAGGGTAGCACAGGAACAGCTGTCCTATGTTAACATGAGAGTTGTAGCTGTTATACGTATACCTGCACCATCCCAGAAACAGGAAGAGAGAGAGAGAGAAAAAACACCACTGCCACCCCCAAAGAGAACCACCTTCACTGTTCACTCAGAGCCTGTAGAAAAATGCAGGTGATGAGAGACTGTGCCTGGCTGAGACAGAAGGGCAGCCAAGCAGAAAGATGCTGAGCTGTACACTCATCTCTTCAAAGCCAGAGTAACACAGTACAAGTCTCAGGGCATTTGCACTACCCTCATCCTAATAATCAAACTTTCCAAGTGCAAGGGTGAGTTGAGAACCCAGAGAGCAAATGTTCACTACTGCTTAAAAGCAGAAGTGGGATTGCCGAGGGATGAAGCCCTCTAGAGTCCAAATCCCCACACTGCTATTATTAACAAGTAATCTGTAAATGAATTCTTTCTCCACTAAGTTTTCTCTATCGTAACTGATGGCATAATTTTGAGCACCTTGAGCTTTTCTTTCCCCCCCTCAGGAGGATTATCTGTTACTCTGATAGAAGCACATAATGAGTTGGATTATGCTGCAAACAAATTGTCTGTTAAAGACAGGTATTACAGAATTTGTACAGTTAGTGAAGATTTATATTTCAATGCCTTGTAAAAAATATTTGAATTCCTATAAAGCTATTCAGAATAACTCTTCTGAATCTGTCAGTACAGAGTGCTGTAGAGAGTTAAGGGATATATTTTCTACTTTTTTCAAACTTGTAGAAATTTTTAAAATAATTTTCCAGATATTCTTCTCCCTGCGTGCCAGTCTGTCAGGCAATGTGACTAGAAGTGAAGAACCAAATACTTCATTTAAACAAGGACACATCTGTAGATTTTTTTCTCCCTGTATTGGTGTAAGGGTTTAACTCCATTATAATCTGACAGCTTCTCAAACACGTTGTTTGCCTATGACCTTCCATAATTTTACTTCCGTGTAACCTCTCTTCTACAAAGAAGATAGACACACAAAATGCTTTTCAGTATTCCAAGTGTTTATTTGGCAATATTTTCTTTGTTGAGTCAGTTCACATATTCAAAGCGTAAAAGCTGAATGTAATAATGTCTTCATTTAAATTCAAATGCTTCTTAATTACAGTAAGTCACTGTTACCAAACTGAACTGTTAAACACCTCATACTGAAAAATTTAAACAGTTTTGTTTAAAAAACAAAACAAAGTAAAAAAAAGCCAGCCCATTTTCAGAGGATGTCAGCTTTCATTTCACCTTGACATTATATTTGCTTGGTGTTTTGACTCATTTGCTGCCTACAGACAAAACAAAACACAGAACAGCACGTTGCTTACCTCTTTCCACAAGCTGAATCCAATTATTGTGGGAACTGCCATACTCAGAATGAGAGCCTAGAAAACAGATGTTAGAAGAAAAGGATTATGGATTGTTCTCCATTCTCCAACCTCAACTATGCTGATGCTGTTTGTATAGCAGTAGGCTACATTTATGCCTGAAACTTAAGAGTCACTGCAGGTGAATCACTGCAATTTTCTACCAGGAAAAAGCTTTCTGCCAAAAAAAATTGTCTAACTTAGCACCGAATAACTGATTTGAGCCATGCTATATTTACCACCAATATTAGGGACCGTTAATTACTGCTCATCTAAGAATGAATGAAGAAAAGTAAATACCTCTCAGATACAAATACAATGCAATAATTTGAAAAATGAAAAAAAAAGTATGAAACAAGCATTTCAAACCTCTGATCTTAATGATGCTTTCATTCAGATTGACAATAATGACAGGCAAAAAACAAATTCATTCTCCAGCACGCCATCATTCTAGCTGGCATATCCCCTCCACTTTGCAAAAGGAGACTAGCTCACAGAGTACAGAAAACACTTGGTAAAGAGCATACACAAGGCATTCTCTTGGTATTAATCTGTTAACACAGCTACTACATGAAAAAGCAGGTCTATATAGCATGAAGCGTGCAGCATATAAATCAGTATGTTTAATATGTACATGAATATATTTTTATTTTTTACTGGAAGGACACTGTCAACATTTATGATGCAACATTAAATGGCATTTGCACAAGCGCCATATATAACTCTAAGTTTTAAATATTTATTCTTCTTAGTATCTTGAAATTAGGGTAGAGTAACACCCCATCCTCATTTCATTAATAAAACAAATGTAGAAAGGTGCCCAAAGCAACTCTCATTCCATTATGAATAAAGCTAGAGTTGGAAATGGAGGAGCTGTTTGCAGGACAGCACAAGCTCATCTTTAGTTACAGCACTTTTCTGAAATGGTTACACCAGAATACATCTTACACACAGTAACTGCAGCTACTATTTCTCAGGAATGTGTTTCACTCTCATCTACTACATACACCTAACTACCACATTTTAGCCAAATTTCCTAGTGAAACAAGGCTTATGCCAATGCTTGTCTGCATGCCTGTACTTTTTCTTGTGCAGTTTTCCTACAGAACATTTGACCTTCTTGGCCAGACTCAACTAAATATGACAGGGAGCTTGAGGTCTCAAAGATCTATTAAAAGAAATCAAATATGTCTGAGAAACAGAGATAAAGATTGTTCTGCTCCTTGTGAGGAAAAGGCTCTGCTTTATCACCAGGTACCAGAGAACATGGGAAAACATGCTGTTAGGAATGCAAGACAAGAAAAAGTAGACTATGTAAGATCTACTGCTTACAGAACTACATGTTCTTTTAGTGGGTCTTTCTTTAATTCTTAAGTAATTGTTGTTGGAAAAGTGATATGACAGTGAGCTGTAATTTCCAAGACATTGGCAACAGCAGCTCACCAGTAGTATCGGATGCACAGCTTTCAGTCTCAGCCACTTGAAAAGTGTCATCCAAAGTTCAGGAGAGCACACACCAAATGCAGCAAGCATGCAAACATACGGAGTCCACAGATATTTCATTCTGAAAAATATTGCAAGAACTTGGTTGGCACTTTGCACATGTCATTGTATTTTTTTTCAAACAAGACTGGATATGCAAGCAATCAGATCTAATTTGATGGCATTGGAGGGCAAAACCAAGGAAATCTCTAGCAGGAGAGCAGACACCTGATCATTTGCTGTAAGATGTAGAGGCATGATCCCAGGTCAAAGATAACAAAATCCTTCACAGAGTTCAGGGGAGAATGAAAGAAACAACAAACAAGACTAGTAAAGTCACTTGGCTGTTACAGTTTTCCAGCCAAAGACAAGGACATTCAGCGAAGTTGCACAGATGCTGTATTATAAGGGATCTCCTGAAGGAAGGAAAGGAAAGTATTTCATAAACAATTTACTATTTGCTGTTTTTATCTGCCTCTTGAGGATAGACAAGTCAAGACAGCTACTTGACAACACAACACTGTGCTCACTTTAATAATTTATGCAAATTCAGATATTAGGATGATAAATGTAAATGTATAAACATGACTGCCACTTTCCAGCTGATCTGGCTGAGAGCTACAAGGGAACGAAAATGTTATCCAAACATAAGCTCCTGAAGATTAAAGAACTAATACTCAACACTATTTTTGATAATTGTTTCACTGCTGCTTAACATGTGAGACAAAGGTTTATTCAGTGCTTTTCTTCATACAATAAGATGGTTGACAAATGTTCCATACCTTGAAGAACATTCAGTAACATACACTACCCATCCAAACACTACACAGGATCTCACAAGAACACAATATTCAAAGAATGACAGAGCACTTCTATGCTTAAATACCACAAGGAGAGAGATTCAATTTTCTCTAATTAATTTCTTGGCTTTTGGCTGCATTAAAGCTTACAAAATGCATTGAAGAGACCAAGAACGATTCATCGTACTTCTCCACCCAATTTATAGTGAAAATTCTCTTTGCTACCTCCCCTACCAACTAGTACCACTG
This sequence comes from Centrocercus urophasianus, assembly GCF_019232065.1. NCBI lineage: Eukaryota > Metazoa > Chordata > Aves > Galliformes > Phasianidae > Centrocercus > Centrocercus urophasianus. The sequence goes on from NW_024884253.1 coordinate 21,745,811, forward strand.
TATGCCAAATACATTTCTGAAAAGACTTTTGAGTTGTAGATAAATTTGAAAGGGGCAAATAGCCTATCACATCCAGTTAGGAAATCTCTGTTGCTTTCAAAAGAGATACAGCAAAACAAGACTTACCCTTCCAAACACATCGCTAGAGAACCAAGTAAAATTGTGTGAATTACATGATAAACTATTTCTGGCCTCTCTCCAATTCGACCATCCTCAAGTTTAACTGTCTCTTTCAGTGGTTCACCACTGCAGTTGGAGAAAATGAGACATCACTTAATTTAGACATTATCTCAGGCAAAGGTGTCAACAAAAATACTTTTATGATCGCTGGGTAAGCAGTACACTGAGATCATTCTGTGTCATATCACATACTATTGTTTGCACTGCTTATTTGGTTTTTGATCTTTGTCAGTGATCTATAGGTACCTGCTGTCCCTTGTATTAGACTGCAACCTCTTCAGACCAATGGCTGTGAATTAATACAACAGGATCACCATCCATGACCATAAATTCTATTTATGGTGCTTCAGCAACAAGAGCCAACCTAATTCAAGAGCATGCAAACTCCATAAACATTTAGATGAAGCACTCTGTATGCGTGTTCTAAGTTCTTTCATGTCATTAAGTTGTTGAAAAATTACAGAGCCCATATTACTATATATACACATTTTATCACAAAATAAGACTACAAAACCAGTTGTTTGTCACTACTAGAACTTTCAGTACTAAATTGCAAATAAAAAAACAATCACAACCAAAATCTTACAATGAATGTTCTTCCGCAAACACGATAGCGAGGCGTGTGAAACACTTTCTTCTACCATTAAGTGATACCAGTTACAAAGTTGTAACAAGTAATTAACTGCTTCAAAATCAGAAAGTTTTTACTGTGAGGAGGGAGAAAGTTTATTTTAAACTCTTCTTCAAAACCCGTAGGATATAATGAAGTTACTGCCCTTCACAAAGCAGTACATAGCTAATAGAGACACTAGCAAAGATCACAACAGTCTGCTTTATTGTTTTGAATTTATCATTTCACCTCCAACATGACATACATTTTCACTTACAGCAGTATAACCTGTATCTATTGAAAGTCTTAGTCCTTGAAAAAAGAAGAAAGAAAAAAAAAGCTATTGATTTTTGCTGCACGAAAGTGAGAAATTTGCCCTAATACCTCAGCAGTTATACCATTTATCTCCTACCAGGGAGATGTAATTTCCCAACCATTCAGCTTCCAGGATAAATGATGCTAGCACGTACACAGCCTTGCATTCTGAGTCTGCACACGGACAGCTCCAGTACCCCTTCTCTCAAGGGAACTGTAAATCACTGTGAAACTACAAATAATTGAGTCTGTGCTACTTCAGCTTTGTTCCAAGCAGCAAAGACTTATGAACTTGATCACAGTAAACATAATAAATAAATAAACTACATGGAAGCATTAAAATCCTCTCAACTCCACCCTTCTCATTTTTTGCAAAACGAAAACTTGGAGAAAAAAAAAAAAAAACACCCACAGAACCAAAGGAAAAAAAAAAAAGACAAATCCTCCAGCAACAATCCAGGGACTCTGCTGTTGGAAAGGGAAAACAGACAAAATACCTTTCTCACAGTGGTAAGAGACATAAACATGTGACAAAATCGAAAGCCAGATCTCTGCAGGAGTTTGCCTTGTGGAAAACAAAACAAAACGAGCAAGTAAAACCAGAGACAATTCCCTACCCTCACTAGAGGGATGCTCAGGAAGCTCTTTGCTAAAAAACTTTCTGCAGAAGCCTTAGGGCTTTCCACTGCTGCCCATAGCCTTGCAAGCTCAATGGTGCAATGGGTCCTCACTTAGGCTGAGCCAGTTACACAATTGGCTATTCACTTTTATATCCAAGAAGCTCTTATCTCTAACCTCTTATATTCCAATAAAAATAAGTTACTTACCAAATTCTCCTAAAAATGACCTGAGTTACAGAAAAAAGGCAGATAATTAATACTAAAATATAGAAAGGCAACAGCGATGACTGTGTTAGCCGCAAAAAAAAGTCTTGGGAGGGTGCCTGAAGAGATTCTTGACAAAGGAGCCAATTCATTGTAAAATTCCTAGTAAGGCAAAAACATCCCATTAAAAACCAATAACAATGCCACATAGTTTAGGAAGAGAAAAAAATAGTACACAACCAAGCACATTTTCATCTACTCATGTCATAGGAAACTATTTGAAATTCATCTTTGAAAAGTGATATTCTATAATTTGAAACTGCTTTACAAGTACTCTTTATAGTAACTGTCAAAAGCTTATCTTCCAAAAAAAAAGAGTCTGTGATCCGAAGAGGCCAGACTATGATTCTTCTATGTCACAAAACCCAGCCTCCTGTATAACTCAGTTATGAGGACCACAAAGAACTTTGTTGTCACAGTGGATTAAGATTGTAGAGATACTGATGGAAGAAGGTATGCTTGTCCTCTTTCCAAAGGGAAAGTGGTCATCTGAGATCACATTCAAGCCCAAAGCATCGCCAAGAATGGAATCCACAATGCTGAAATTCTAATTCTGTAGCTGACCCCACTTGATCACTCCTCCTTCTCAGTTAATGAGCAAAAAGACAATATATTCTGCCAAGAAGTACTATTAATGCATATTCTCAACTGGAATTGATGTGGCACATCATGTAATGAAAGCATTCTTGTCTTTATTCTCTTTCGCTTTCCTCGCCCTCTTCTTTTACCCTCAAGTGAAGACAAGAGAATTCTACCGCTTTCAGTGAGACAGAACCAGTTTTAGGATTAACAGCAGAACACATTCAAAGCCTTAAGAGACAGATCTTGAAGTTTTCATGCTGCAAGCCACAATTCCAGCATTTAGTTACACAACTTTCCAGGGGTAGTTGCAACCAGTTTGTTTCAATCACCACCTTCAATGAAGGGTTGCACAGCCTGGAAAATAGTTTGTAGCAAATTGCCAGGGAAATAAATATATCTGTAATACCTGGTAGCTGAAATAACCCAAATCCTAACCAGAAGCAGTCTTAAATTTTTGTTCAAAACATTTAAGAGCATTCATATATGTGTGTTAAATAGTGCATCTTAGTTAAACTCTTAACATCTTGTCTTCCAAAAATGCCACAACATTTTCAGTTGTGTAATGTCATTTTCCAATTCTTCTCCTGAAATGACTTGGAGTAGTTTTGAAAGAGACAGATGCAGCTTACAGGAGAGAGTATCAACTCCAAGCAATTGCTGGCTTGGTTCCAGGAGCTGTTTCTAATCCTTACCAACATTATACTTTAAGTTTTCCAGAAAATCTGTATCCGTGATTTCTTCTCACAGACTAACATTCAACTCTTTTATAGATGCAAACAGTTTTTCTTAGAATCACAATTTCCTCTGACTTTTAAGTTGTCCCTTGTCTTAATTTCTTCTAAAACAAACAGGGTGTTTCAGGTGGTTTTTCTTAGAAAACTAAAAAATAAACATCAGTGTTTTGAGGTGGTAATTACTCCCTTCAGAGCCCTGCTTTCCAGCTATGAGAAATCAGGACCACTACCCTGACCCTATTACCTCTGCTTCCAAGTCTCATTAGAAACATTAGATGGGGTACAAAATGTTTTTGCTCTTCAACATGAAGTAAAAAAATCTATGTAAAGCTTTCACCCCCAGGGGATGAAAAAGACAGAAGTGGTTCAGAAACCTCCAGACTTTAAGTAAATTCTATACATGCATCTCTTAAAACTCGTTTGTAAAACCAAATGAAAAAGGTAAAGTTTCTCTAATTCCTCTATAAATACAGACAAGCCACTGAAATTTTATACTTCTCAGAGTAGCTTCAGAAGTTTGAATATCTTATAAGGTGTAAAAAAAAAAAAATAAACTTACTTAGTTGTGTTTAAGCCAAGTTTTATCTCAAGAAACTTCAGCAGATGCTCGTTTTCTTTATGCGGAACAAACATCTGAAAATTAATTTAGCAGAGAAAAATCTCATCAAGATTTGGAAGCGGTTTTCACTACTCACTTCATTCAGATTACAGATCGGCAGGAAAAAACAGTTATTTGAGTTAGAATGAATAAATTAGATAATTAGATTAAGTATGTTAATTAAGGTATCAATACAGTACTGTAAATCTCCACTTAAATGAATCTATCTTTAGAGTTTCCTGGAGACCATCATACACTGCATTTCAGACATGTACCCCAAAGAGAGGGCAAATGAAAGCTGTCAACAAGATGTTGGAAGGTTACTGAGTAATGTGAAAAGGATCATGGAAACTGGACATACATTTACCCCCGAGCAAGCCAAAGAACACTGTGTTTGGCTCCACTACACAGTAGGACTGTAGCTTAGCAAAAGTTGTGAGCATTTGTAATCTTCACATAAATTGTTTGAGCTGCCAAAGTTCTGTGCACTGTCTACGTAATGTAAGTCATATTTTTCAAGATTAGGTTTTATATTCCTGGAGGTACATTAGAGCTAGCTAATCTGAATGGTACAAGAAAACAGCAGGTGTGAGGATTCTCTCAAAATTTTTTAGGGTTCACTATGTTCTGAATTGATAAGTTGACACTGTTTATTAATACAACCAAGGTGAGCTTGAGACATAAGGAAAAAGCACTAATTATGTACAAGGCAGAGGTGGTTAAGAGGAAATTACTAAACAAAATGCAAGACCAGGTTAAAATCCCATTGAAAATTATAACCTACCCTAAGACTACTAGCTCTTTTCCATGCACAAAAATACTGACTTAATTTTCAACCCAATTGGTAGAGGTGATCCACGTTATAACAAAAAACACATTTATAAAATAGCTAGTGTGTGATTTAAAGAATATTTCAATACTATGCTTTAATCTCAATCCAAAAGCTCCAAACCCCAAGCAAAAAACAGCTGCTTGGGTTGCTAGATAAAATATTTTATAGATAAATACATAGATACAAAATTACTCAGTCTTCAGTATTTCAATTTGCTACGAATTAAGCTATTACCTCTCAGATCAGTATCATAGAATCACAGAATGGTTTGGATTGGAAGGGACCTTTAGATCATCTAGTTCCAGCCCCTTGCTAGAGCCAAGGATACCTCCTCCTAGACCAGGTTGCTCAAAGCCCCATCCAGCCTGGCCTTGAATGCTTCCAAGCATGTATGATAAGCAGTGCTTCAAAAAGCATTTCCAAGATATAACTGTTGCTTCCCATTTAGATTATAAAATTAAAATAGCTTTGCACAGCAGAATCTTACCTTCAGTAACAAGTTTAGCGTCAGTGTTACTGTGAGCACCAAATAAATGTACATAATTTTCAGCATTCTTGACACAAATGTACCTTTCTTCACATTCATCTGCAAAAAAACAGTTTAAGAAGGGCGTATCACTTGGAGTTCAGTTGAAGTAATAAAATCTACATTTAGAGTTAGAGGAGAGTCTTGTTACCTGAAGGTATTTAGAGAGCATTAAAGCTGCTACAAGACTAAGTAATGGTGACACTAGAAAGGCCGAATTTTCAAACTGCAATAAATACCCAAGGAAGAGAGAAAACATGTAGATTTTGTACACTTCATGCACCTGTCAACAAGAAAAGACAAAATTACAATGGATACACATTCTGCTTCCCAGGGCAGATAGACAGTTCACTGCATTTCCTTGCTAATCAGGAGATCAATGGATACATTTCAATCCTCCAGCTCGGGAGGCTAGCAGCCTACAATCTGGCTGTGAAAAGTATTTCATACCAAAACAATCCTGGTCAGCCTCAGGAACAAGCACACCACTGCTCCACAAGAAATATGAAAAATACCAAAAGTAGTAGTAATATTTTACAAGGGCTCTTTATTCTGTAGCACTGTGCTGTAGCAGTAACCACAGTGTAACAGCATGAAAACACACAATTTGGGTGAAGGAACTGACTACTGTCAACATGTCCTTTACCTGTCCTCACAAAAACTTGTTCATTTAACCTAAGGAATACATACTCTGCTACTGACACTCACTTTGTTATTTACTAATTGATAAGCAGATCTTATAAATTCCAAAACTTGATTCCTTAGAACAAGTTTAAAGCTATTTCATTCCCCCTGTGGTCAGGATATGTACTTCAGCTGGACCCAGGTTGTGAGACACTCAAATCACTACCTAGTGTATGCTCTTTGGAGCACTATGAGGCTGTATTTCAGTCCTCAGTTATAGGTAGGCTGATGAGTTCTAATACCTTCTCTGACTGTGCCAGGGCAAAACTGTCAAGCAGAAAAAGAGACACGGCCTGGAGAAACAGGAGGTAATGACTGTACTCCCACATCATCATGAAGGTATACGTTGAAGCACTCACCAAAAGGTAACAAAATTTCTAGAGAGTGAAAGAATGAGAGAGAAAAAAAAAACAACTTTAATTTGATATTTATGCATCTCTGTCACTAAGCAAGTGAGAGGTCATTAAACCAGAAATTACAGAAATTCACTATTTTAAGAAATAATTAAGATACAGAATTCAGACTTATTTAACACCTCAGACAGGAAAAAAAAAGTCATTACTGAAACACTGAAAAACATTCAAAGCCAGTCGGAAGAAACGCCTTTGTCAGAGAGAGGAAGCTACCACCATCTTCTCCCAGCAACAGGAAAAACAACAGAATAGCTTACATATTGAGAAAAAATTGGCATCTGTTCATCTTAAAAAGGCAGCACGCAGCTAATTACCACACTGTTCTCTCATAACCCTCATTGGGGAGTAACAGAGCAGGGCACTTTTGCTTAGCAAAACCCACACGTGCCTAGGTGAAATCCAAGTTTTGAAAAGAACAAACAAAACACCTGTTTCCTGCAGGTAACTACTCTAGAGCACAGTTCTATCACCAATTCTTTATTAAGAAATTAATTTTCTTTTACCTCTGCAGAACAATTTAGGTTTTTTTTTAAATAGCCTGTGAGAGCTGCTACTTGACATGCAAAATATGGCAAAGCCCAATTTTCCCTTGATGGTATGGAGTAATCAATTCTTGTTGTATCTGTCCTAGAATAAAGTACAGACAAACAAAATTATTAAAGATTTATGGAACAAAAATATCAAGGAAAGCCTAAATGTTACTTTTAGTTAGCACCACGGCCTTGCAAGCAAGCTATTCCTGTAATAGGTTCAAAGTAAACTCATACGGTTTTGCTGCTGATACAGGTCACAAATCCAATATCAGCACAGAAGGCCCAATCTTTACTCACTTACTAAGCACAACTCCTAGTGAGGTGGAATTTACAGGACTGAAGCCAAGAAGCAGGGCCTCCAGCCATTTCTGCCCACACCTCCACAGGAGATGTCACATTATGGTGATCTCGCTATGGATACAACAGCAGCTTTTCATGTTACCATGAATATAAACTGAGAGAAAAGAGCACTTCCATTTCTCACACAAGATGTTTTAGGAGTGGATTAGGCAATAGAGCACAACCTACTTAGAATCCAAAGCAGTGCAACACCAGCAGATACTTTGTCTACAGGGAAAACTCTGTCCAGAAAACAAGAGATTAAAGATGGACAGGGAGCATGGGACAGAACAGCGGGGTCTTCTTGTGGGATGACCTGACACTATCTGCACAATTAGAGCTGTAGGAAAAAGTTATACAGAGTGCTACAGTGACTGAGAAGCACAAGCAACACTTTCAAATGTGATCAAAGGCACTGGTTTCAGAGGTACATGGTCTTCTCTGCGTCTACTATGCTTCTAAAAAGGAGCCTAAAGCTCCTTCATCATTTAGATATTTGAAAGCGTCACCTTTCATTTTTACAGCTTAAGTATCTCACAGAGATGTACTTGGAGCTTTAAACTACTGGATCTTTCCATTGGTTAAGTGTTTAATATTCCTTGCTGTTGAAAAAAGAGACAGATTTATTCACCATTTTTCCTCCTTCTCACTGCTCACATCAGGTTGGTGATCAGTATTTTTATCTATTAATCATAGATTTGGTCATGATGACTTCACATTCCAAAAAGATGTAAATACACTTCTCAACAGTTCAGCTCTAAACGTGTATCTCTAACACTCGGCCTGTGCATAGCTCTTATCTTTTAAAGGGCCTCAAATTTTTTTAGAACTAGTAAGTGCTGGAGTCAAGGCCGGATGCTGCTCTGGCAGCCTGGTCTGGTGGTTGGTGACCCTGCCCATGGCAGGGAGATTGAAACCAGATGATCTTTGAGGTCCTTTTCAACTCAGGCCATTCTATGATTTTATGATAAGTGCTCTCAAGTTCACAGAAAGTCCCAGAGCTATCTGGTGACAAAGCAGGAACCAGACACAACTGTTGGCATCTCCTAAATGAGGTTCCCTATCACTGTGGTGCTTCATAAAAGGAAGAGATACTTTCATGCAAACAAAACATTCAAGATGAAAAAATCTTGAGGTCAGAATCATTTAAGAAGATTCCACGTTGCACAAAGAAAAGCTACAAAAAAGCAGATTAAAAAAAAAAAAAAAAGCAATCAAAGTCTTTTTACAGAAAAAATGCGCTTGGTCATTTCCTTCAAAGCAACAAAATAATGGTCACAATGTTTAGAGCTGGTCGCAGACAATAACTCCATTTTCAGCAACTTCAGAAATTTGCTTTCATTCTTCATCAGAACAAAACCCAAACCTTCTGATGAATGTTTTTGCAAAATGGAACTGTGTGAAAATATTCATGTATTCACACATGTTCACAAACTTAGGCCAATTGTCAGCGTGGCTGGTTTGGACAGCAGAAGGCCCTTCCATTAATAAAAGCATCATCAGAATCAGTGCATCTCTGGGAAACATTCTGTATTCAGGACAAGAACTTGCTCTCACAATGAGAGCACCAAATTTAATAGAATGCACTTTATTCCACTCTAACATTTTCAAATGCCTTATTAAAAAACTACATAGTATAAAGATGTTTTTCTTACCTGTTAATAATGAACCATGCTACAGTCAGCATTCCTGCCAGCCAAGTCCCACTCATAACCCAACTGGTTACAAACAATGCAGTCACATAAATTCCCTGCAGTCCAAAAACTATACCAATGTAGAAATACACTGGTTCAATAACTTCCTGAAATTACAAATAAAAATGAAGAGACATAGAAGCAACTGAGCTGAAGCTGGAAATTATTGCTATTTACTGCTTGCATACTGCTAATGACGTGCTAGATGCTTCACAAACAGGTAAGAGACAGCTTCTATTCTAGAAAAGAACCAAGCATGCTTTTATTGGGGCTCAGGAAGACAAAGCAGCGTCGACTGACAGCACACTCAGAACTCAGCTTGCTACTGTTATGACTTTTGCATGTGCTTATAGCACCAACATTGTATGTGTCAGATTTGGAAAAAAAACCATACTGCAGTGGGACATAAGTTTATAGGACTACTGAAAGAGATCATGCAGGAGAAGAACTCTGAAAAGTAAAGATGCAGCAAAAATGGTTCTAAATACAGGAGAGTACATATATATAGGAGAAACAAACAAACAAACAGAGATAAATGATAAATGAGCGAGTATAAGGCAGGACACAAGTATGCAGCATAAGCAGAACAAAGCCCATGTGGAGCAGAGAGAGACAATAGGTGCAAAATACAGAAATGCAAAAATGTATTCCCCTTTTACCCACAGGGAACGGATAGAGACAGGTACCAAATGTCAGTACTCTGAAGGATCTAACTTTTTATTCTGAATGAGTAGCACAGTTATTCTCAACATTTCTAAGTGGTTTGTAGAAGCAAAGAAATATCAGACAGAAAAGTATAGTGTATATGAACCCCCCATAAAACCCTACTCAAAATTCTGAAGAGAACTGAGGAGAACATGAAGCTGGTGGTAGGATTAGCTCAATTCATTCAACAAAAATTGCATGTATTTACTGTATGCAGCAGAGAAAGGCACCCGTGCACACACTGAAAGCAGAGAAAGCAGGAGAAATGCACATACTTCACTACCAGATGCTTGATATAATACACTGGCAATCAACTCAGGGTACAAGGTCATCTGCTGGAATGCATTTATCGTCTTCAGTGATACTGTCTTATTGTTGTGTGTCAACTCATACACACCTACAGACAAAAGAAAATATGTTATTCTTGGAATCACTTACTACTGTTGTTCTTGAAAGGGTGCATGTATACTCAAAGGTAGAGGGAAACAGATTTTGACCACTGAAGCTACTGACTGATTTAACATTTCTAATTTTAAAAGGAAGGAGAAATTATTGATTTATATGTCAATGCATCCTACTGATACTGCAATTAAATTACTATTGTTTTTTGAACTAGTCTTTAAGCAGAAGGTGTCCCCATGCCCCCGCGAACGGCCCCCCCCCGCGGGGGGGGGGGGGGGGCGGGTGGGCTATTCAGAAGCAACACAATCATGCAGTCCTACAGGTCACCTTCACAGGATGTTCTTGAAGTGACACAAAGATCTATGAGGGATGAGCAGGATGCATTAAACCTGCACACACACAGAGGTCAGATATGATGGTCTTCTCAGCCCCACATTTCTGAGAATTCTACGAATCTCTCAACACAATACACCTCTTATGGGATTGAGATAAAGTTGGCATACTTGTAGGATACATTACTCTCAGAGGTATTATAACTAAAACAATAACTTGTCATTACTTGGGACAATGGAGGGAAGGGAAATAATACTCCAACTAAAAAAAAAAAAAGAACAATGACCCCAACAACAATGAAACAGCAAAACAAGATTACTGTTTCCAGCCCCAAACATATCCTGGTGTGTGGTCTGCAGCTGCTTCTCTGCAAGCCAACCTCAATCTTACAGTGCACAAAAAACCATGCTCAGCATTGCCATGACACACCTCTGTAAACTGTGTGCCTCCAAAATACCAAGTAGACATACAAGTTTTGCAGAGCCAGCTGCAAAATGCCCACGAATAAGGTAGTCCATCCATCCACAACAGCAGTAAACCTTCCAGAGATAATGAGAAGCTAAGTACACCAAAGCCTTGTTGTACACTACTGGCACATGCTACAGGACAGCTGGGAAACTGCTACCAAAAAGACTATACCAATAAAGTTCAAATTGCTTCAGATTCAGTTTCATAAGAGGATCGAACTAATTCAATAGCTTAATTCTACAAGGGAGAGCTGCTCACTCCTCCCTCCCAGCATTCTCACCTTTCCCCTTGAGCTAACCCTGGTGCTCTTCTGAAGTCACTAAAATAGCAAAAAACTGTTCAAGCTTCTTTTCAGTGTTTTAATTTTCCACTGGTTTGAGGACATGACACAGATTACAGATGGGAGCGAGCTTCAGAGCCAGTGCAGGACAGAGAGCTGATGCACAAAAGGAAAAGACACCACTGCAACCAGCTTCTTCTTGTCTCCCGTGGTTTCTGTCCCCCTTTCTCTCAATCTTCATCATCATCTATTCATCAGAGCTGTCAGGTTTAGGAATGGTTGGCAGGGACAGCACTGAGCAGATCAGTTCTTGACAGAAACTGTTCTATCTTCTGACAGGGGACAAAACAGGAATTTCCATCCCACATTTCAAAATTAAATAAAAATCATTCTTCCAGGGATAAAAATCAACTATGCAGCATAGGCAAACCTAACAATAACTATGGGACAGTATTGGCATAATATTAATTTCACTCTCCAAAGTTCACTCAGCGTGCAGTTTTTAGTTAACCTAACAGATTACAAGAGTACTTGTCTCCAAAAGGGGAACAAGACCTTTCAAGGTTAAGAAAATAAACATTTTTTGTACCTCTTTCAAAGGAAGGAGCCTTTAGCAGTTCCTTATAGAATGAGTAATAAATGGCGCTGTCACCCTGAAATGTAATTTCTCGTTCAAGTTCCTAGGAAAAAAAAATAGATAGATGTATATTCACCTGCAATCTCTTCTCATAGAAAACCATACATTTTTAGATAGACTGGTTTTGTAATACTGCACACAGTTATGACTCCACTGTACATCTCCAAAATATTCCACAGAACATTAATCTTCCCAGCTCCTCCGTCCAGTATATAACGCTCTATAACTTAGCAAGCATGCTCGGAAGGAGAGCAACTGAAATCCATGTTGGAAGTCAGTAGGAGACCCACAGGATCACTTTATAGTCACAGACCTGAATTTCACTTGACTTTCCATAATCCACTGAACAACAGTTCTTATGGCACACAACCAGACGTTCAGCTTATATTAAACACAGTTTCACAGTTTATCCCAGCGCATATTTTTTTCCTCCAAATTTTAGAGAAGTTATTTCAACTAACCAAGATGAATTAAGGAAAATCAGATAAAAATATGACTACACAGAACTGCTGCGAGTAGGAGAAACACCAGTTTTTAAAGAGCTATTTCAAAGACAGAGGCCCGAGTGGAAAGGCACGGGATTCTGAAAGCAAGCAGTTCCAAGCTGGCACGGATCAGCTTTGATTTCAAGGACACAATTTGGCTTTTGTTTCAGTAGTTTAACTTTTTCTTTACCTGCCTGCTGGAAAACCAGAATTTCCGTTCATGATATGTGGAGAGGTACACAGCATACATCATTCCACTAGTGACTGCCGCAAGACAGCCAAAGAAAAGTTTCGCAAAACGCTGAATTAACATATCTGAAAAGGGACAGTGAAAAAGCTAAAATAGTCCAGAGGACTTAAAAAACACAGAGCATGCCCTAAGTACGACTTGTTCTGAAGAGCAAGTAAATATACCGGCATCAGAATTATCAGCACAGATACATTGAGAACTGGCTTGTTATTCCTTTGCCGCAGTTTTCTCTCTTGATTACTGCCACTGCCCCATGGGCCTTTTGCATAAAGTGCCACACACTGCATTGCAAATTTATCACCCTTCTAACAAGCTTCAATTGTAAAGGAATTTCAGTAACAGAAAATGTATTACAAGTAAAGAGAGAAAACTCCAGGCTTCACCCAAAACACTGTAAAATTCTTAAACACATCAACAGAAAACACATCTACCATCAACACCGAGATATTCTGTTCTCAATTCTTCTTTTCTAATGTAAAAAGAAGGAAATAAATTTTACCCGTTTCTTTCCACTAGTATCTACCTCCCCTGTAGCTCCCTCAAGTCAGTATGTTTAGCTTAAAAGCTTTTGGTAACTCGATGAGCGTTTGCCTGAAATTACACCTGGTCTTAGTTCTGTGCCTTGAGAAGCTGTAGGTGCTCTGTGTGTGTGCTTATTTCAGCATGATTATTTCATGCTTTTCAGCTTCTCAACATAAAGATAACTCCAGATGCAGTTAAAATATTTATATGTGCTCAGATAGATAACAATCAGATTCGTAACATCCTCCCTTCAAGTGAAACAACCCAGGAACAGCATTTTACTCTGCAATACATAACATGTCATTAGTGAAGAATTCTAATGTGAATGCCTGTTTTTTTTTAAAGTTCTGAATTCGATTTTTGAATAAGTCTGTTATAAATTACTGCACTAGAAATATATTCCCATAAAATGTAAGAGAAGAATGAATTAAAAAACAAACAAACAAACAGAACTTAGCTAAAAATTCTGTAGCTTACATTTTGGCGATCTTCCCAGCTTAGAGTTTTCTTTGTTTCTCTCCTCTGGAGCCATTTTGTCAGATTCTGTGCAGTTTTGTTTCCTTCTCTGTCGCAGGTCTGCTGCCCCTGAGGACATTTTTTAGGAAGTTATTGCAGCAGTATTCCTAAAATCACACCCTGAGAAATCCATGCGGCAGCAGGTAACAGCCAGTTACTGCTTCCGTTCAGCCACACAGCAAACATATTTGACAAAAACGAGTGTTTTTGTCTCAGCTAAAGTACTTCACATACCTAACTAAAACAGTGTAACAATGCAGAGATCAATCTGTATGCTATTCCTTTGAAAACTCAGCCAGTTTCTCTGGAGGCCATACCATGGGACTGCCCAGAGCTCAAACTGGAAGTGAGCTGTTTTATTCCCTGGTGAACATGTTACACAAAGGAAGGAAAGAGGAAGAGCAGGTAAGTTGGCATGGACACTGGGACAAATCAGTGCCACTTCCATTCAGGTTTAATTGTAACAACACTCCAGAATTTCCATCTCACTGACCTACTGCCCAACAACGGCAACAGAACTCCAACCAGTGCTCTTCCCTTTCATACAGCTGTTCCACTTTCAGCTATCTTCCAAACCCCAATAAAGCTGATAACAACTCTGCTGGTATATTCACATCAAAACTGGTCTGCTGTTAAATCCCAGTGCTTAGAATCATAAGATAGAAACAAGGCGGTAATATAAGCAAACTCTTGAAATGCTGCCTGCCCAAAACAGTGTATCTGCATTTGTGTTCTAACAGGATTTTCAAACAACTACAAATTATTCTAAACAGACCAAGATCTCAATTTTACACGCTTCATGGAATGAACAGAAAATACCTAACTTCTTCCACAGAACATGGATCAGAAAACCATTAGACAAAACCATGTTTAAGTCATTCAATGTCACATTTACCATGATGTCAAACCAAAACAAAAGACACACTGGTACTTCTTCATGTGCTGTGCATTAAGTCAATCAGCAAAGCAAACACAGCACACTGCAGCGTGAAGTCACTTGTATCACACAAGATAACACTGGAGAAAGTGTTTAGATCACCAGAATAGTCAGACTGCTTGCAAAGCCAACTGCCTGGCCTTATCTTCCTGGTTACAAGCAAAGCTATGAAGTGAAAACACAGGAGGAAAGTGCATTTCCTACATTCCTCTTAGCACCTTAGTGAGCCAAACTGGGAGTGTAAGATGCCTGTGAAGGCCAGGGTTAGCAGCAGTAACAGAAAACTTTTAAAGAAAAAGTAAGTTAAAATCCTAATTCTGAAATGGTTACACCTCAGTCAGCAAATAATGCTCAGTAGATCGACCCCTATACCCCGAAAAAAAAACAGTAATAACAGAAGGTCTAGGCATGCAATTTCTGTTTCATTTGCAGCTGCCTCCAGCAAGAACAGTGTTATTTCTACTCCTATGAATCCTTTACACAGGGTGAAATTAAAGTCAAACAAGGTGATGACTAAAAATAATGTAGAAGTCCGAACTGATGACACAGCCTCTGTCTAGTACCTCTCTATTCAGCAAGCAATTTATCATCCAAGATTGCTCTTTAGTTCCCTGCAAGTTCTCATTATGTTTTTAACTCTTGCCTAGAGAACACACTCTGCTTAGTTGTGGGTATCTCTTGCAGCCTCCTTGCTCCTGTGTGCCACACCAGTAATCAGTCTATTGCCTGCAAAGTGACTGCTGTCTGCAGTTCTTGTTCTGTCATTGAACAACAGAGAAGTGGGAAGCATTCAGAGAAGGACCAAAAGAACAATCAGGGGTGCGTGCAATGACTCCTATACAAGGCTCAGCGTGCAAGTTAGGCTATGATCATTGGTCTGCAAAGATGATGGGATCTGCATACAGCCCTGCTCCTCACACGAGGACACCGGAACCGGCTTGTGGCAAACTGTGCCCTGAAGGGCTGTTCCTACCAAAGTGCACGAAGAGCTCACACGGCCCCGCCAGCGGACGGCTGCAGGAGCACAAAGAGCCGAAGACTTCTGAACACACGGAAATCACCACCAACTTGGGATGCCCCGAGCTGGGGACAGCCGGGAGACGCAGTGGGACAGCGCGGGGTGTGCGTTTCCCTCCTGCGTTTCTCACAGCGCACACCGTGCTTTTCCCAGGAAAGCCAAATGCCATCTCAGCCCCCTACTAAGGGGGACGGCCGAGCGAGACCTGGAGGAAAACGAACGCGGAGCGAGCGAAGAGTAAAACATAAGAACGGGGAAACGGAGGGGATGCGGAGCCGAGCAGCGCCCGCGGACGGCGGGGGCCGGGGTGCTCGCTGAGGGGAGACGCCAAGAGGGCTGAGCGCAGGGCGGCTGTTGCTGCGCGGCAACGAAAAGGAGGAGGGCTGGGCTCGGCGCAGGGGCGAGACGGAGCGTCCCCGAGGCGGGAGCGGGCTTCACCTCCTCGCGTCGGCAGCCGCCCCGCAGCGCCGCCCGGGGCCGGCGGGAGAGAGACCGCTACGCCGCGGCCGAACGCTCCGGCCGGGCCGGCCCCGCGCCGCCCTCCTTCCCCCCGTCACCCGGAGGCGGCCGGGCCCGCCCCGCGGTGGCGGAGGGGTCGGGATGGGGGTGACGCCCGCGCCGCCGCCCCTCACCTTCCTCCATCCTGCTGCCGCCGCCCGCCGCCGGGGCCCCCCGCCGCTCCGCGCTTCGTCCGCCGCCGCCCGCCTCTCGTCGGCCCCGCGGGCGGGAGCGCTCTCGCATACCACGGAGAGCGGGAGCACCGCGGCCCCGCACTTCCTGGCGCCGGTGCCGCCGCCGTGCCGCTGCCGGACGCCCGCCGCGGGGGAACGGTGGCGGCGGGGCGAGGGAGGCGGCGGGGCGCGGCGCGGCGTACCGAGGCGGTACCGAGGCGGGCGGCGCGCTCTGCCCCGCTTCCGGGGGAAGGCGCTGCCCCTCGGTCCTGCCGGCCGCGGAGCTCTATGGAAAGGAGAACGCGGTAGCGCCGCGCTCTGCCGCCTCCGCCTGGCGGCCCGGCTGCAGCCCTGGAGCCGCTCCTCGCGGAGGCGGCCGTGCAGCAGTGGCGCACAGTACGGCGCTCAGTACGGTGCTCAGTGGCGCTCAGTACGGTGTTTGTAGCAGTCGCTCTAATGTTTCCCATTGCGGCCTGCTTTTAGGGCAAGAGGTCTTGTTTGGGTAAAAGACGGGCGACGGGCGACGGACGAGTGTAAGGACGCGGGGAACCCGGCGTCCCAGTTATCAGCGCCCCAGCAAAGCAAGGACTTGGGGGAACGGGGTTGTTCCCTGCGCGCTGCCTGGCAGTGCCCTCAGACCCTAAGGGTTGGCATGGACAGCTGTGTGGAAGTTAACAGAAGAGCTGGGAAGTGTTGCGTTTGCTGACAGGACTTCAGTCTTGGCAGGAGGAGTGATTAAGGAGTCAGTGAGGTCGGAAAAGACCAGTATGATCACCTGGTCCAACAACCACCCCTGCCGTGCCCACTAACCACGTCCCTCTGCCACATCTCAGTCCTTGAACACCTCCAGGGACGGTGACTCCCCCACCTCCCCAGGCAGCCTGTGCCACTGCATCACCGGCTCTTCTGGAAAGGAATTTTTCCTACTATCCAGCCTGGGTCTTGGGATGCAGCACTGCCTGCAGCCAGGTTGCAGTCCCATCAGCTGCTGGAAAGCAGATTGGGTTTCTTGTCGGGCAGCTGAAAGGACAAACTAAACCAATTTGTGTATCCTGTTGGAGCGTAAAATGAGATTTATAGGTTTCCTGGATTTTTTAATAAAATTTAAAATACTGCTGCAATTGTTGATTTATTGGATAGTTAAAAGAGTTGCTTATGTTTTTAATGATCCATAAATTACCCGTTGCATTTTTAATGTAGATGGTTTTTATCTGTTTTATTTTTTTCATAACTTGATTCTATTATAAGTTACTGGAATGAGCACAAATAATCATCGTAATCAAAACAACAAAAACAGTTTTAAATACTTGTAATCAGACCATTAATACATGGGCAGGAGCAAAACAAATGACTGTACAGTTATGCTGTAAGCTTCAGTCATCTTAAGCCTTCTTTGTGCCACAGCTTCATGCCGTACCTTGTTCCATTTCTTGTGCAATGCTGCAATGTGTCCAACCTGCTCAATTGTTTATAGTTTTTTCCAAGGTATTTTGTGGGAAAATGGAAGTTAAGAGAATCAAAGATCATTTTTCATGCAAATTTCTTTCCCTAAGCACAAATGGGCTGAAATACTTTTTTTTTTTGATTAATGTTGAAAATGTTACTAATGCTGCTCTTCAATCTTTCAAAACACTTTCTATAACTGGTGTTATATGCAAGTTCTTTCATTTGGCAGCTTACTAAGTATCCTAAACACAGTGCTGTAATACATTAAAATGAATAAATATAGGGATGTTGTGTACTCTTCCCAAGCTTTCTCAGTAAAAGAATGAATTGTGTATCTGTGTTTTGGCATTAGTTCTCTATTTACATACTACTTCCAAGCCCTGCAGACATAACTTTTCTTTTTGTTTACAAGTCCACATTATTGATGCTTTCTAGTTTAAAAATATTTTTTCCTCTTTTAGAGATATCATGAGGCAAACAATACACAGGTGGACTTTAGAGTAAAGCATTAATATTGGGCGTATTTGTCATTCTTCAAAAGAGAAGAATCTGTAATTGTTTATTTTGTAAACAAACATACAGATACATATTTTTCTTAAGCAGAGAAAATACTTCCCGTGCCCCAAAATGTTGTAAAGTTTAATTGCAGCGACTACTGCAGGTACTTCACCTGTTTGGCCTTTCTGAGGATTAATTTTGTGGCTGTTCTGTGATATCAGCATCCCAAGTTTTTGCTTATATTAACTATCTCAACTATTAACTGTTAACCCTTTCCTCCTCAAAACTGTTTGTTCTGCTGGGATGTAAAAAATACTGCCTGGATAAGATCAAGGTTTTTCATGGTGTTGTCCCATCTGATATGGGAAATTCAAGGAATTAAGTGTAGGGAAAAAGGGAAGAGAATGACAGCATGGAATCGTTACTTAAAACCAGAACCAAGAAGTCAGAAAATTAAACCTCATAAAAAGAAATAAACTGTTTCAAACTCTGTGTTTCCAGGGTGTGATTTTCCTGTTTCTGTGTCCTCCTCTTGTCCAAACCCTATTTATCATGCTGGATAAGTAGGGTGTGGACAAGAAATTGCCAGGTTGGGCAGTTCTTGAAAGCATCAGGTGCATCTTCTGTGCCATGTTTTTCAGAGGTGGTTGCAGGAAGCCTTTCTATTAAGATTTTTTTTTTATAGAACCATAGAGAACCTTTGGGATTTCTCCACCTGTTTAACCCTTTTCCTACTTTACAGTGCTTCTGATCACTTCAGCTATTGCTGCATTGCCTAGGATGTGAGTAAGTCAGATTCTACTGACATCTGCTTCATGGTAAAACTCAATGCCCAGTAAATCAACAGAGCTCATTTGCATTTGCACTAGTGAAACCAGTTGAATCCTCTAGTAAATCTGTGGTTTGATTTCTACTGGGGCCTCTGTAATTTTCCCTATCCCTTGTACCAGCTCTTCACCAAGGCAGAAGGCACAGCTGATGTGGTTACAAAGACCACCTTCCTCTTTTGCTGTCTATCCCAACTCTTGCACTTGCCATGTCTTCAATGACGAGTTTTCCAATGCTGTCTCTGAAGCAGCAGGAGATCTTGCATGCTCATTTTCTTTCCTTTTCTTGCCATTCCTGGTGCTTTCATGTACAGTTTGTAAGCCAACTGGTGTTAGGGTCTGTAGGATGCTGTGCAGCCTCTCATCCTGTTCGTGTTCTGTTCTATCTCTCTCTAAAAATATGTTAATCATCTTCATCACTTTTTTGTACCACCTTAAATAACTCCTCACTCTTCCTTGTGTTTTTACCCTCCAAAAATGCATTGATGGTTAACATAGTTGCCTTTATGACCTACAGTTTTCTTTCTCACTTCTCATCTTAGCAGCATCTTTAGTAGCTTAGTGGTAGTACTGGTGATAGGAGTTCGATCGGACTAGATGATCTTGTAGGTTCTTTCCAACTTTGTGATTCTGTGATCCTATGATCTTTCCTCCTAACATTTAGCCATGTTAGCTGGCAAAGTGCTGTCTTGCTGTTAATTTGAGCTCACTGCAGCATGTCAGAATTGTTCAAATTGCACAAAGCCAAGGAACCTCTGAGGAGAGCCTGGCTGCTGCTGCCCATGTTGCCATTTGGAATGTGTTCTAGAACATTTCTGTACATGCAACTCCAAATCGCGCTGGACCTTAGGGCTGATAAATAAAAAGACTCAAGTGCCTGCAAAGCACTGTATCAGTAATAAGTTCGCGGTGAAGGAGCTAAAGAAGAACTCAAAACACATGAGTAGTTCTTTATCTATTCTATGTATTTATTTCAGCCCCCTTTTAGGGATTTGACTTGTTTTCTCTACCGTTTTCCTCTCTACTCTTGCTGCAGTTCTTGTTTGTGCTTGCGACAGCGTTCCCCAGGGCAGGAGCCTGACCCTTACATTTGTAAAACATGCAGCGTATGATGTGCCTGGCCAGAAATAGCTCTAAGGCAGCACCAGGGGCTGGTACCAGTCTTGCCCTTTGCGTGGCCTCTGTGCTGTGAGACAACAGTGCCTTGCCGTCACCTCTGTTCCTCCCCGCACGCCTTTTTCTCTCTGGGCCGTTGCTTTGACTTTTATCCAAGGATAAAGGCCTTTGAGGTGGATGACTCACAGCTTGGCACTTCCTTTGACTCACGCTTTGCCACCTAGGACATTGGTCAGCTCTTATGAAACTGCTATATATATATATTTTTTGTAATTGCTTATGACGACACTCACACAACTCATATCTCTGATTTCACTATCACTTCTTTTGGTTCAGAGCTGTACTTTTTCATGCCATTTTATTTGGTAGCCTCTGTGTTTTACCCATCCCCTGCAAACTGCAGAGCCTCTGGGGTCTCTCCTCCTTGCAACCCTGCTGTAGGGGCTGCATTTCCAAGGGAACAAGCAGTCTGGACCATTGCCACCCTGTGCAGCAACACTGCCCCTCCAGCAGCTGTCTGGCCCAGAGCAACTCCTGGTGACACTGGTGGAATGATGGTGCAATCAGTGGCATTTCATAAGTGCAGGTGATTAGGTCTTGGCAAACACTTCAGCTGGTGCAAAACAAAGAATCCAGGTCACTTCCCAGTAACTGCACTGTCTGTGCAGGGCAGGACTGACGTGGCTGGAAGTTGCTAATACACTAATTCCTGGCACTGCCACTAGCAGAAATGATTGATCACAGCCAGGAAGCCGCTCTGGGAATATTGTGCCTGTCTATTGTCCCAGAAGGATTCGTCAGAGAAGAGGGGCACTGCCATCCTTCACATATTCACGTATTGTTGTCTCGTTAAAGTAACTAGTGGGCTCCTTTCCTCTGCAGACCCTGCACTTGCACCCCGGCTTCCTGGTGCTGGCCTACCAGCCCACCTCTCTGCTCACAGAAGGAGGGGAACTAGCACTACTTCTGGTGGGTTTCCAAATTTAAGCAGGAATGAGTTTGCCCTGACATTATAAATCAAGAAAACAACCAATAACACTGATGTGAAGCAGACACCAGATCCCTCCTGGAGAGTTGCATCTCATATTACTAAAGGACTCAAGCAGCTCTCAGCAGCTGGTACTGCTTTTCAGGGTAGTGAGTAGGAGTAGACTGCAACAAGGGCTAAGCACAGTCCAGCCATGCAGATGGGCTGCACCTATTCTTAAGCTGTTTGTTGGCTGCTCAAATTTCCTAGACAGCAGCAGGAGAGGTGGGTCAGGCATGCACTGCTCTTCAATGCAACTTCTACCTGGGGATACAGTTTGCAGCTCCCAGGCAGCACTGAAAATCACAGACGTAATTTTTGGATGTTCGGGAGAAGGGTGATTCATCTGGGAAGAGCACTTTATTTTCTCCCTGATCCATTCTCAACATTGCTGTGATTGAACATCAGTCCCGGAACGGATGCTTCCCAAACCCAGAGTCATGCGAGTTGAATGGCCTCATTGGAAATTATTGCTTTTACTGGCATCTACATCATTCCATATAGTGCTTTAATAAGATATGATGCATTATGAAAAATGCATCTAACAAATGCATCTAACAAGTGGGCAGGACTTGCTTTGTAATTATGCATAACTCTCCAGTTTCGTAAGTGCTTTTCCTGGGGAATCACCATGACGGAAGCAAGCCTTGCTATCATGTTTGGACTGGTTGAGGCACTGATTCACGACAATCTATTTCCTGCTTGTTCCACAGCAAATGCCTACAATTTCAATAGCAATTAATGATGATGAGAGATTGATGCATGTTAAAGCTGAGTCTTCTGAGGAAGGATTCTAACTGATGGGAATGATTCACCCATGTGTCAAAGCTCACAGTGTTACTAGAACATCACTGTCTTGTTTGCAAACTATTTCTCTTCCACACAGGTGCTTTTCTACCTGCTCTGATAACAGATATGAACACATGAGCCATGACTTAACAATTTTGTTCCTCTTTCATCCAAACTCTCCATATTTTTCTGTTTATGCCACTCTCATTCATTTCTGTACTGCAGTTCTTCTCTAACAGTGGCACCTACCTTCTCTGCTCCTACCTCAGCTTATGACATGCATAAAGTTTATCAAAACTTAAGCATAGAGAGCAGCACAACTCTTTTACTGTGATGCTTGGATTTATGCTCTGCTTCCAGCTGAAGTAGCTGTAACATTTCTGGTACCCATGACAGCTTGTTTAGCCCATTCAGTTTGCTCTGGGTAGACCTCACTGTGTTGAATGAACTGCTGAGACAGAGATGGCAGCAAAAAGAGCAATGCCATAAAGAGAGAAGCAATGCCACAAAGAGGAGCAGTGCAACAAGAGAGGAGCACGTTGGGCAGAGACTTCAATTTATTCCATTCACAGAGAAGCTGTGGAAGAAATGCCAAATCTGATGTTTTAAAGCACAGTGTGAGCTCCAGAGGAAAGGCACTGCATCAATGCAAGATGCTTATTATCAGTGTTATTTGTGGTGCTATAATGGCTGTTACTGTATAACCTTATTTCAGTGCTTAAGGAAGAAGAAAATATAGGCAAAGGGAGGGAACAAAAGCCATGGGTTTGCTTCAAGCCAAAAGTATCAAAACTGGACATCTGGTCTGAATACAATGATCTCAAAACAAAAAGTACATTCTTTGCTTTTAAGTCTTTTCTGGGTCTTTTGTTTTGTGGGGGGTTTTTTCTTTGTTTTTAGTTTTTTGGGTTTTTTTGATGGATTATGCAAGTGCTTTCTGCACAGGTAAAACAGATATCTGGGCTGAGATTTGTCATTAGTGAGTAATTTGTGAAGAGATTCATTTACAAAGAGTTCAGATGAGCAAACATTTTTCATGTTGGTTCATATTCCTAGTGAAAGTGCCAAGGATTCATATGGCTCTGGGATGGGAAAGGAGGCATTGCGTTTGAGCTCAGCTGGCTGCACTACTTCTTCCTGCATGTATCAGAGTTGGACTCATTTACTAAATAGCTTTCCCAGGCTTACGTAACTTTGACCTTACAGGTGAAGAGTTTGGTCCTGCCCTGGGAATTGCAAAGAGAATGGTATTTGTTGACAGAGGCAGATAACACCTCCCCATTCAGTGAGTCGGCATGTCAACGGCAATGGTTGGACAGGAATTGGCAGGAAATTCAAGCTTAGTCCTTGAACTCGTCATTTTTGGCAGAGATGGGAAAGAATGAAACAAAAAAAGACACAGAGGGAACCTGGATTCCCTCCCAGAGAGAAAGTTTGCTGAATTGCTTGGTCACAGGCTAGCTTGTTTCATTCACAGAAAGCATCGGGGAGGTCTCACGGGAGACCACAGCGTGAATCCCACTGACCCTGGGAACAGCCATCACGTAATCCTTCCCTGGAATACTTCAGGATGGTGTAATTTGTCTCTGTAAGGCCCTCGTGTGGCTTAACTGCATTCAAGCTGCCCCACAGGATTCACTGAAGCTTCTCTAAGAGATTTTGATGATGAATGAAAACCAAGCCTGTATGATGAGCAATCGAAACATTAGTTAATTTTATACCAACACGATTTTTTAGCATTGAGTTTAAATTTTCATTAGTTCAAAGAATGGCCATTTATTTAGCTCTGTTTTCCAGATGTACATGGTTGCAAATCAATAACCAGTCCCTTGCAATAAATTCTTGCGTTAAACACTTTATAGCCAGGCTAAAGGGTACATAAATAAGAGGAGAGCAAACTGGTAGATTGCTAGAGAGCCAGTATTCCTGCCTTTCCTCAGAAAAGTTCATGTACGTATCAGCAGGCACGTGTTATATTTGCTTACAGGGTTTTCTTTCCTTCTCCTCCTCACTGTGGATTTGCAGTTGGCACTTGCAGAAATCTGGAGCTTAATGCGAGTCAGCGTGCCTCCATGTAACAACCCTGAGCTGCACAGAGGGGCAGGACATTTGTGAAAGCAGCGCTGGGAAAATTTGGCTGCTGCCTATGCCCTCAACAGGGATCTGTGAGAGGAGTTCAGGATGTTATGAGAACAGAGCTGAGCTGAAGGTCCCCCAGCTGCAGAGAAGTGCAGCCGGGCCCAAGTGCGGCAGGGAGGTGTGCAGTGCCACCCATGTCACACCCAGTAGGTTCCTGCTTCTTGGAAATGTTATGGCAACATGTCGCAATGTCAGCAGGCCTCGTGCTTTCCAGTTTGCTTTGTCATTTTGATCAGTAGTTTCTACTCTGTAACAAAACACATATGTGGTAATGTAATCGTATTAATAGGAACATGCGTTTTCAATGACTTGAAAAAAGAGGGTAGCATGATGGAGTGCACCATTCTCACTTCCAACAGTGAGCAGCTCTTGCACTAAATGCTGGCTTTCTTACATTGCAACAAACGGCTCTCAGCAAATACCAGATTGTTCAATGCACTGCTGCTAAGTACTGCTTTCCTATTGGTGTGAGACACACAGAAATGGCCATGACTCTCCCCTTGCCAGTCAGGTTCAAAGATAAACAAGCAAAAAATTCAAATTCAGGTAGAAAACTATTCTACTGCACTGACCGATGGGCATTTCTTGCTTTGCGGTGAGGATATTTTTACTCAGCAGAGTGAAACAAACCCATGTCGGAAGGCTGATTTATTGCTCATGTGTACAGAAGTTTCTGCCCCCATTTGCCAGCCCTCTGCTGCTCTCGTTTGACCTCATCCCTAGAAGGCTGAAACTTTATTACTGTAATGAATCTTTGCTTCTCATTCCCAATACCTGAGGGATTTGCACACGCTTGTGCCAAGCCGCTGTCTCCTTGCCCAGCAGTATAAAAGCTAGGATCCATGAAGGTTGATTTCACGTGGGGGTTAGAGAGAAGAGATTTATCACAAGGCATTTTCGACCCTTGTTACATCAGCCTTTATGAACACAGTATATCAGCTAAGATAAAGACTCACTCCACAATATCATTCACCGTTAGCACCAATAAACAGAGATTCAGCGAAGAGGGAGTTGGGGGTCAGGCTGAAATACTGAAGTCATTTGGGACCTGGAGTTTAATGATTTGTCCACAAACAGGTTAGAGGTGGAGAAGGGCAACCTGCATGCCTGACCCAGCAATTGGGCTGCCATGCTGGTGCCAGCCTCTGTGGGAGAACTCTGATGTTCACTGCATCTTTGTTAGTGTTGGATTGCTGCTTCCTTCCTTTCTATTAGATGTACCAGGTCAGAATTCAGCCAGTCTCCGGCTTTTCTCTCCTACTGCCAGTAGCACCCTCCCCCTTTAGTTGCAGTGCTATTTACTGATGCAGTGGTTCATGTCAGATTTGATCTGATGCCAAGTGGCAGTGGGTAATGAACGTTTTCCATAGAAGCTCTCCTTTCCAAAGGGCACTAACCCCTTCACCTTCACACTGCTTTATAAGCATGGGTTAAGTAACTCCATGAGTCTTTCCACATAATTTTCAGAGTTTGGTTCAAACACTTTTCATTTTTTTCCGTGGTTATTCCAGTTGCTTCTTTTCCTCTAGGGCCAAATGGTCCAACATTGTGTAATCCCAGTAAAACCAGGTGAGAGATCTTAGGAAAAGGGCTGGGATTCCTTTACCACTCTTGCCATCAGGATGCAAGCACACAGCTTGAGAGCACCATTCCTTCGGCTGGGGGGTTAGACTCAGTGATCTCTAGAAGTCCCGGTCCCTTCCAGCCCCTAAAATACTGCGATTGTGTGTGTGATTCCATCTCCATCGCTGGCTATAGGGAGAGAGAAGCACCTCGGGGGGTGGTTCATCTTCTCCTAGCATCTGACTGAGCCAGGGAAGATGTGTCATGAGCTGGAAGCCCTGGCCAGGGAGCTGGCAGAGCTGTGAGGCTGAGAGCTGCAGGGACACAAGGTGAGCCCTGCCTGAGCAGCGCAACTGAGGGTAACAGCCACGTGGGATAAGTGGGAAAAGGGAGATGCTGGAGTGAGGGTTGTTCGCTACAGTGTTCACAGCGAGGGTCACTAAACTTCTCTTAACATCTTCACAGTAGTTTATTTTCTGAAACTATTGTATTACAATATATTTTAAATGCAAAATACCATTTAGTACATTTTTTCTCTCCTTTCAGCAAATCTTTCATTTGAAACCCTTCTTTTGTTTCTTCCAGAAAACTTCTCTTGGCTTTTGTATTTTCAGCTAAGGTGAATCACACCTTTACTGACAACACCCAGAAGAGCTCCCGAGAAAACCGACGCTGGGTCCAGGTGGCTCCCTTTGCACCTCAGAAGTTTTCAGCAGCCAGTCCAATGCCTCACCTCCCTCTGTAGCACCCTTCATGAGTTATTAACTCTTGTCCTTTTCAAAACATCATTGTGCACATTTACTGCATGTAAATGCAGAGTTAGGTTCTTATTTATTTCACAGAGTGCCACAGAGTAAAAGAGCTTTTAAAGTACAAGTATGTGAAATATGGTTTTCCAGAGAACTGTTTAGTTTGTTTATAAATCCAGACCAAACATGGAGCTTTTTACAGCGTAGATCATATATCACAGTCACTATTTGTTGTTTGACCTCATCGTTTATTTACTCATGAGGCACAATAAAGGCTATGCGAAGATCTGTCTTCTCTGTGATTCTGCGTCTCGTGGCTTCTGACGCTTTATGTTTGTTTTATGTTTTGATTTTAATTCACATTCCAGAAGTCATGCGTCTGAGGAAGAAACTGTTCTCCTTAGGTGTTGCTTTGTGTTTTTCTATTATTTTGCTTAAAGTTAATTCCCAACCTTCACCATTAAATACAGACTTGGAAACATAAAGACACAAAACCTTACAGCAAATCTGTACCCAATACATGGCTTTTTAAAAAAGGAATCAAATTACTTCTGAGTTAATCTCTTGATGTGTGATTTGTTAGTGTATGCTAGGCACATGCTATGCTTTGCCTTATGAAAGCCGTGCTGCTGTGTGAGCAATTGAAGAAACAAGCATCACAGCTAGAACCTGGGGGGAAGAGGTGGATTGCTTTCCACCAAGGCTGTGAGGTTATTTTAACCGTGGAAAAGGGAAAGAAGGAGGCAGATGTTAAGAAATGGGAATGTTGGAGAGAGTGGGGTTTGGAACCAACCTCTTTTCTTTTGCTTCAGACAAGGACCCTCCCTCAGGGCCCCACAGGCTTTGTGCAGAGGATGCTCAGCACCCAGCAGCAGGGATGTGCTGAGCAGGACAGGGCAGGGCTGTCCCACCCCAGCCCCAAGGAAGGTGCTGTCACCGTGTGAGCTTCCCATAGCACACCCAGGGAACGTTCAGATCCTCTGACAACATCAGGAACAGCAGTAGTGCTTTGTTATTGGAAAGAAGCAAGTGAACAATAACATTCAAGCTGTAAATTAAAAGCCCACTGCAAATGTAGCATGAGCAAAGCTCTTAAGAGTATTAGCATGCATATTATAAGAAATTAAAAACAAGGAGGAATGCCAGGCGAGAACACTCAGGTTGAAGGAGAATTCACCACTCAGTTACACAAGAGCAATCTTGTAAATAAACCCACCATGATTTCCATGAGTGACGTTGCAGTCATGCTGTATTTATAAGCAGCTTAACCATAATGCTAGAAGCTGAAACAACAGCATGCCATTTACAACGACGAGAAGATGAAAAATGAATGCAAAACAAAACAAACTTGCCTGTCTGTTCTCAACCGTGCCCTGGAAATGAGGTTATCCTCTCAAAAAAAAGCTGACAATTGCTCAGGTCTTTGTAGGACTGGGATTGGACTGCTTTTCTCTGCGTAACGTCACTGATTGCTTTAAAATATTTATTGAGAAGCCTTCTCTGACAGAGCTCGCTTTTACTCTTTTTTAAAACATTGTTTACAGTAACAGTTGTTCATACTATTTTATTGATGAATTTCTTCCCCTTCGAGTATACACCATGGCCTCTATCTTCCTTCCATTGATTCTTTATTTGCAAGTGTTCTATAGATGATTCAGACACTAACTTCTCGTTTCATCTGATGTTTAGAAATCCCTTGCTTCTTGTCACTTGCTATTTATAGTTAAGTTGTAAAATAATTACATCACTGTGCTTGTTCCTAACTGGAAAATGCAACATTTTGAGAGCAGGTGTAATCAACAGCAATTTTGATTAAACAAGTACATTCTTCAGAAATATTTTCCCTATTATCCAAAAGCTGTGTGACTAGTCAGATAAAAAGATGACTCACATTAGGAAAAAATACATATCTTGTTTGCCCAAATGCCAGCCAATCTTTTAATAGTCTTCAGATCAGTTTACTCATGTGAAATTGATATTCCAAGGTGCTCCGGTACCTATCAGAGCAAATCAGTTGCTGACCAAGATGCAGTCAGTGAAGCTCCTGTGTTCCAGTGCTCTGCACCAAGGAGGGAGTTGAGGACAGGTAAAATGCCGGGCTCCTGAGATCATCTGCTGCAGAGAGCATTGCGGAAATGTGCCTGGTCAGGTCTTGTCGCATGAAGTAATCTGACGTGCCTCTCCTTCTAGGTCAGAGGGAGCTGCAGTGTCTGGGCGATACGCAGTGCCATGCTATCGTGTGTATCACAGGAGTTAAAAATGTGGTTAGGCTGCAAAGGCAAACACTCGAAAGTTAAGAAATGCCAGAGTTAAGGACAATTACTCAACTGTAATTTGTCTCCCAGCGCCAAATTACTCTGATACCATCTCCAGCCACAGGATTGCCCGAAGTTTTCCCCCTCTGCTGTGCAGAGGATGAGCTGTTTGTTTACACCATGCTTTGTGCCCAGCCCGTATTTACTGTACACTCCTCAGCCTGCTTTTCAAAGCAGAGCTATTTATTCCTGCTCAGGTTTTCATGAGTTCAGATCTCTGGAGTAGCTCAAACATTTCCCACCTTTGGGTGCTTGGCTTGGTGACTGCAATAATGTTCCTTTGCTACAGAGTGGTGAGGGACAGGGAAACCAAACTGATGGCGATTTTCTGGTATGGGATTAAAGTTCACCGGTCTCCTGCCTCCTTTTCCTAGTTTATTCTCTCTGTATCCTGTATAGAATCATAGAATAATAGAATCACAAGGTTGGAAAGGACCTACAAGATCATCTCGTCCAACCGTCCTCCCATTACCACAAGCCACTAAACCATATCTCTTAGCTCCTCATCCAGATGCCTCTTGAACACTGCCATGAACAGCAACTCCACCACCTCCCTGGGCAGGCCATCCCAGTGCCTGACCACTCTCTATATGGCGTATCAGGTCCTAAACTCTCCACATTCAAATCAGGCCACCCTTCCACTGGTTGCGTGGTTGTGTTAAGAACCAAAATTACCATTTGTCCTTAGTTCTGGCATCTGGGCTGACAGTGCTTCCCAACTGTAAGCGCAGGCAAAGTGCAGCCCCGAGGAGCACACCCCGGTCAGAGAGGGGCAGTGCGTCTCGGCCAGGTCAGTGTCAACTGATTCACTTTGCTCCCAGAGAACATAACTCACCAGACTTCTCTGATTTTCCTGTGGAATAGGAAAAAGCGGATCTCTAAAAAAAAGGCTGCCTCCACGACCATCTTCTAACAGTAAAGAAATCGGGGTTCCTCAAAGAAAAAGTCACTGCCGGTTGTTTTAATGAAGGCTTTTTCCCTCACAGCTGGACAACAAGCTGATCTGGCTGAAATTTTCCACAGTAATTCAACAGGAGACAGAGATTTGGAATTAAAATGCTATTTAAGGTTTGACAAAACCATAAGCAACAGAAAACAAGGCTTCTAATGTAGCGTGATGGAGACCTTAGTAACAGATGTTGTCCCCAGCTCCGCTTGTAATAAGTGGTGGAAATTGATGGTGGTCATTGTAAAATCATTTCCACGTTTTAAATGTTGATGGGGCTCATTGATCAGGTGCTGCGTGCAGGGCCAATCGAGAAAATAGACTTGTGAAGTCATCGTCAGTCCTGCAGGAGCGTGCTAGTGGAACTCCCTGTGCATTCAGGAGGATGGAAGGTCCTTGGCAATGCCCTGTGTGTGATGCACAACGTGCCACGTGCTGCTGCCCCCACATGGATTAGGCTCCATCTATGGGCACTGTTCAATAATGGACTGGTTGGGAGGCCTGGAATCCCAGAGGAGAAACTGATTCGCATTTTCAGTTTCCTAGCCAGGCAAAGCCAAGCTTCTCTTCAATGGTTAGCAGAGGGTTATAAACTACTAGGAAGTGACCTCAGCTGACAAGTATATCATGTTCTTTCATTCTATTCACTTACAGCATTTATAGCATCCCCCCATTATCGTTTAGACTTTTACAACTCTTAATGACCCTTTTATCAGAGCAGCAATAACCAGTAAATCCACTTTGGCATTTATTGCCCTGTCTCTAATACATAAATGCCCCAATTTATAACATCTCATGAATGCTGAAGATTATTTTTAAACTGTTAGTGCTGTAGAACTTCTTCAAACCTCACTACAAAAATAACAGCAAGCTCTGATAAAGGCCCAGTTTCTGCTGTTTGCTCAGCATCAGCCCTGTATGAAATTCAGCACTAACCTGCAATAAACAACTCTGTGCACTGGGTTTTATATGGAAGAGAGGGAGAAACCAGGAGGCCAAACTCCTGGGGCCCAAGGAGCATTTTCATAGGGTGAGTAAAGCACACTGCTGCCCGTATCTAAGCCTCTAACCACCGTAGTTTTTCATCAGAGTATTTCACCATTTCTTCTCGTTTCAGCTCCCTTTGGGTGCAGGCTGGGCTGCTGCTGCTGTCCGAGCTTTGCTGCATGCTGTCAGCTTCCTCTGACTGCTCCCTGGGAGGCACAGAAGGAGCTGAAGGGGCGAACTGAAGCGTGGTACCGATCTGCAAAGCCCACAGACATGACCACCACCCCTGGCAGCCCAACGTCATCCCATGGATGTCAGGGTTTGCTCAGCCCTGTGCTTGGTGGCCAGAGTCATTCTGCAGTGCGCAGGGCACTGCTGGCCCACGCAGACGTTCCAGTGGCACCCCAAGGCCTGCAGTATTCAGGTGCATGCAACGTGATTCGGGGCTGCACGCAATCACAAAGTACGTCACAGACAGACAACTGAAAAAGAAGCATTGTTTCCTGGCTAGCAGGCACTGGCAAGCTTTGAAAAAGAATATTCTGAGGAATTTTGACCAGGAAGAAGGGCTGCTTTCCTGTTGAGGGAAAAGATACTGGGGAGGGTGGGAGCTCTGGGCAGAGGGAACACAGCTTTCAACACAGCAGCCCTGGGGTGGTACAGGTGGTGTTTGTCCATCTGCCAGGAGTCAGGCACCTGGTGTTACGTGTCTGGGCTTTCTGTTTGAGAAGGGGAAGGAAACAGGTGCTGCCAGAAGAGATTTGACTGCAGCCCAGGTCTGCCACACATCTCTAGGCCTGAGTTTGCTGTGATGGGAATGTCACTTTGAAGTTATCCCTGTTATCACAGGTGATGGCCAGGCTCCAAACTACCTTGTTTACTCAACAGTGTCAATTTTACTCAACACACAGTAATGCTCTGCAGTCCCTGTAGGATGTTTAATCAATTGCCATTAGTACCCTCAAAATCCTGCCTTGACTTTACTTGTCTGCAGGCAAGACACATACGTCCATGAGTGCCTGCAGGAAGTGGGAGAATTTCTGCTCCCTTCAACCTGCTGAAATCCTTCCCTCTATTTCCAAATCAGTGCACAGCAAATTAGTCTTCAAGAAAAGTTTCAAACTGAACCATTAATGAAGGCAACACAAGGATACTCTGTGTTCCTGACAGGCACCTCGTTTTCTGCTAACTATTTCTAGACACCAGACTTGGGCTGGATTCAGAGCCCAGCACTGGCAAGACTTGACATCAGTGGATTTTGAACAGGCTCGTGGATATTTCTGTATGGCAGAGACAATGCCAGGTAAAGACATCCAGGATGGATCTAGGTGAGCTTCTGCAAGGATAGAAGGTTGGAATTGCTGCTGGTAATCCTGGCTAATTAGCCTTGCTGAAACACTGGCTTTTGTGATCTGGGCAGAAAGCTCAGCTGAGGCAGTGATTTTCCTTCTGATGTGAGTGAGCTCAGGTATCTCTGAATCACTCTGCGTGCCGTGTGAAGCTGATTTCAGCACAGAACTATAAACCCAACAGCTCTCTAAAGAACTTTTTATTAATATAATTTATTGGTCAAATCATTCCTCTGACCTATTTCCCGTTCAACTAGCATGTCTCCCCATCTACTCAGTATAATTGCTGTAGAACCTGAACTTCACTGCCTGGGCTTAAATGGCTTGACATCTATCACTGAGTCACAGGATATTAAGAGAAAGGTGAGAGAATTCCTGGCGTGCTGCCACTGAGATCAGATTGGGTTTCTTGCCCAAGCAAAACACATGGCTGTATAAGGGGCTCACGCCACTTCTGCTTGGTCCTTGCTCAAGGCTTCACCACTTGCTGGAAAACAGTGGAGGCTTTTGCTGGGGTCAGAGGTCAGTCCCAAAGCCTTGGCTGTGTTGTTGTATTGGTCTGCAAGGGATGAGGCTGAGGAGAGCCTCTCTGTTAGTTTCATGCTGTTACTACCCAACCAGCCACAGGAGGTGGCACATCCCACTTGCATTGCATGCCAGCTCATCCATGGCCTGATCTTCTCCCATCACTTGTGCTCTGTACCATCGTTCTTTTCCCCACTCATTTTCTTGTCACTAACTGTAAGGAAATATAGGATGCTGGGTTATATGCTTTTGCTGATGATTAATTTTGTTGCACACTGTTTCCACTGCTGAATTATGAAACATCAAAGAGCACAAAACATAGCCACTGTCTTTGCCAAGAGACATCCATTCAGCTTTTTTGTCCTCTTTCCTGGGGAAGAAAAGCTCTGCTGACATCGCCTGTGTTGTTCGGGGTCTTTGCAATTGGCTCTCATCCTTTTTGGGCTCCTCCTCTACCCTCACCTTCCTGAGTCCCCCACCCCACATCACAGGGTAGCCAGGGAAACCAGAAACCATGGCAACAAAGAGCAGGATAATTTGTCTCTGTGGAAAGAAGTATAAGCATGCAAAATCCTTTTAATGTTTATACCAGGCAAGTGGGTCTAAGCCTTCTCTTCTTTAGAGGCAAAAGGCATGGATCGTTTTCCAAGTACCGTGAGACCCAGTTGATGCTCAGCTTCTACCAAGCCTGGCCCCCCATGGAGGGGCGTCCTCACATCATGCAGCAGGGCCTCCATCTCCATCAGTGGAGTCCCCGTGCTTGGGACTTGGCTGCCCCACCACTAACTGCTTCTCAAATAGGAATACAGTTTTTGATACTACTCTTGTGCTACAGGGCAGGGATTCTATCACTACTGAAGATTGAGAGCTTGGGCACAGGAGGTTTAGGATCAACTTTTCAAATGAAGAGCCAACTGAGTATTTCTCTAGCTCTGGAAAGCTAGAGCGAATCACTGATGGAGAAAGGACAAGGGGGTTCTCGCAGTCCCACCAGTGGCTCTGCCTAAGGTTTCAAACTCTTGTGCTGGGGGTGAGGCTTTCTTGCAGCTATGCAGGACCAAGGACACACAAGTCCAGAACACAAAAACATGATGGCATTACTATTTACTATAAACTAATGAACATAAATAGCTAAACCAGTGGTGCCCTCTGTCCCTCATAACACTTTTAAAATTCTGGGACACAGTTAACAATGGCACTTGCCATTTTTCTCTGGCAGCAAGCCACAGAGTTCATGTTTTTAGTACCCATCCTACTGCTCGTGGTTTTAAATAGACATCCTGCTCCATGGTACTATGTCTGCTGGAAATAGAGGCTGCTGTAGGAAACATGTCATCCCTGTCGCAGCCCACATAGTCAAGTCCAACCCTGCTGGGTCTCTTCCCCTTGCCCTCTCCAGCACTGCAGCAGTATTATTTTCACTACCCCTCCAAAACTGGGAAGGGAGGAAGGCTGTGTAGAGAAGACCAAGACTGCTGTGGGAGCATTATATCGCAGCACTGCTCCAATTCAGCAAAGAAATAACTGCCAGGTTTTTCTATTCTAAATGAGGGCAAGAGACAAACTTCTTTTCTAGCTTATTTCCAAAATAGAACAATGACTATAAGTTGCTTTCTTTAGGAAAAGAATGATGACAGTAGTAATAAATTGTGCACATTTATTTTTGAGTTTGCAGATGGATGAATGCCGAGAGGTGGTTGGGAAGAAAACAAAACAAACCCTGGCAAGCAGCTATTTTTATAGGATAGATTTCTGTTGAAATTTCTATAAGTTGGCAACAGAGCTGTCATGAGACCTTTTTTCCAGATAAGGCCATGCCAAAATGCTCAGAAAACATCTTGCTTGCTTAATTTTTTCTTTACAAAAATGGAGGGAGAGAAGGAGAATGAAAGCTCAGGGGAACGTTTGCAGACACACAGTGTCTGCTCTGTAAGACACCAAACAGTTTTTATTCCGGAGATGTAAATGGGACTTTTTCCAAGTCTGCCACTTGCTAAGTTCAAATCTGGGGTGGCTCCAAGATCGCCCTTGCACAGAGTTTGTTTGCTGGCTGAGAAGGGAGATGTCACCAGGCAGAGTAAGAAGAGTTCAGGGACCTGAAGGACAAGCCAGGGCTATCTCACCTTTAAGTCAAATAAGGCTGTTGAGAGAAGACTGACTCTACAGTCTCTCCAAGCACGCGAAGTCAGAATTCTGCTGGTTGTGTTGCTCCTGCCCCCTGCCTCTCTGCTTGCCCCCAGGCAAGGTCTTCTTGGTAGGAGCGTTGAGCCAAGGGGATGTCTGCAACTCCAAGCCCAGTCCTGTGGGAAATGTCTGGGCTTTCTTAGACTTTACACTACGTCATGGAAGTGTTGCTGTATGCGTGCTTGTAAGTGTCCATTCCTAAAATCTGCACAATTAAGAAAATATTTTAGTTGTAAGTGATGGTTCATAAAGAAAAAATATTTTAATAAGAAGAAAACACACCAAAAAAACCTAAAACCCTTAAATTTGCCCTGCGTAGTTTCAGGATAATAAAAGATACTAATAAGAGACATCAAAATACTGTTTATTTGAGTTGTTCTGTTGAAATGTCTGATATAGTATGCCTGCAGAGGAGTGGAAAGGGTTATCCACTCTGTGAGAATGGAAATCTAAGAAGGCAGCTGTACAACTAGCTCTCTGATGTGAACATTAGATAGTAATGTCTCAAAACTACACTATTTATGCAGCTCCAGTTTCTATGTTAAATTGACTTTAGCATGTTTGTAACCAAAAGGACAGCTGCTTCCTAAAAGTCTTTACTTAACATTTATAAAGATTAGTTATTCTTCTGTTGAGATTATTGAGATCGTCCTCATTTGATTTTTTCATTTACTTGATTTTTATTCCTTGTCTTGTAATGCTTTGTTCTTTGTAATGCTAATAACTTAGCCTTAGGAGCATCTTTGCCTGTGCTCCCCTTGTTTAAACTGAGTTTACTTTAGTTGAATGGGGGACCAGAGGAGGGCCAGAAGTGGAGGCCAGCAGGTCACCTCTAGGCTTGACCACCTCCTCCAAATTTGCACACTCTCACCTCTCTGAAGATTCATATCAAATTCGACGATTTTCACATGGTGCAGTTGCAAGTCACTTAGTGATGTTCCCAATGGAATTTGTTGCAAGTTTAAGCAGTGATGGATTTTTCAAAACAATTTGCAAGTAGTGCCTTAGTGTTCTAAGTATTTCTAAGGGCGTTTGCAGAGGCTGCACCTGGGCCTCAGCAGCAGGTTGGTCTCCACTGGTGAGCTCTCTAAGGACACCACATATGCTCACCCAAAAACATGTGCCTTATTTACATTCCAGGCATGACAGAACCATGAGGTTCAAATTAAAACCCTGAAGCATCAGTCACTAATTAGCTTATGTGCATACCCATGGAGCCCACCCTAGGCAGATGAAAGATGTACATAAAGCACTTAGGAGAATGTGGGAGAGGGAAAGAGAAGAACAGAGAGAATAACTGAGGCAAGGCAGGAAGAAAGGCTATCATTTATAGCCAGGCCCAAGATAGGGAGGGGTCATGAGCCTCGAGGAAAGGAGAAAGCTGTCTCAAAGATCAGCAGCCCCTAGCATTCACTGTTATTCTGTCCAGAGGGAAGTACAGGGAAGAAAAGGGTAGTACAGGGCAAAGAGCCTTGGGAGATGCCCACGTGCTCCACCAAGGAGCCAAAGAGGGTTTCATTCAAGATTAGTGCTATGGAGTCTTGCACTGCAGATGCCTTAGCCCCTCATGCAATGAGATGCAGCTGGGAGAAGTCATATTACAATCCTATCACACTGAGATCTTCTGAAAGAAGGTCTTATGGGATTTTGTTGGCATTTGCCAAATTTTGTGAAACAAGACTTTACTGTCTCTGTCAGACTCAGGTTTTAGCATAATATGCGTAATTCACTTATTTTCTTTAGGACATCTGAACTTCTTCCTTTGAGGCTCCATTTCCCTTACAATTACCTAATTGCATTAGATGATACACCTAATCTCCCTTGGGTTTCTGATACCACTTGCCTCTGGGGATGATGCAGCTCGATCCAACCAGCTGGGGTACATGTGTCCATCCATTAGCCTGAGCATACAATCACTGGCTGGACGTTTCTGCCACACGGGCAAGATGTGGGTGTTTTCCACACAAAGGGCTCAGCTGCCTGTTCCTGAGGAGGAGGAATTCATCAGCCCAATGAGAACTCCTGAAGGTTTTGTGCTGGAATGCGTGAGAAATTATAATGCATCGATTAGGTCTCTGAGTCAGCCACAGGCGCAGCCTTGCCACACCACTGACTGGCCCATTCCCTCTCCCACTTGTTTGTTCCCTAACTTATCTGCTTGACTCATCCCAAACCCAGCTGATGCTGGAGATAGCAGACTACACATGGTGGCACCTTTGACAGCCTGTGGTGCACATTCTGCTGCCATTCCCTTCAGAAATGGCATCAGGAATAACAATACAGCAATGAATTTTTCTTTGTCAAAATGGGAGTAAAAATATGGGGAGCACAATGAAAAAAAGGGAACCATTGCAAGGAAAAGTGAGTTATGAGAGCTCCTGGGCTAAGAAAGGGTCGTTGTTTTGTTTGTTTGTTTGTTTGTTTTGTGAAATTGTTTCCCTTTCTTGCACTTCTGCTAAAATGATATCAGGCTGGCATTGGTACCATGTTTCAGTTACAGTGATGTGCTTGCCATGAGTGAAATAGCAACCTTTGAAGCAGTAAGGGCACAATACGCTGTACAGTCATTCATCTTT
Organism: Centrocercus urophasianus; assembly: GCF_019232065.1. Lineage (NCBI taxonomy): Eukaryota > Metazoa > Chordata > Aves > Galliformes > Phasianidae > Centrocercus > Centrocercus urophasianus. The sequence goes on from NW_024884253.1 coordinate 21,782,995, forward strand.
CTCTTTGCATATGGCAGCAGTCCATCACTGCTTTGTTTTTTGTTTTGGTTTGTTTTAATGCCAGGGATGCTGGCATTTCACAATGTCTGATGTCAGCAAAAGGACCAGCATGGTGTCCAAGGATACGCCAGCTCTGGAGGTATGTAAGTATCATTGTTTCAGTCAGTTTCTGCTCCTTACTGATTCACAGATCAGCCATTAGGACCTAAAGCATCCTAAGATCCTCTGCTACAATTACTTTTTAATCAATATAATGTGAGTGTGGTGCAGCTGGAGTGGGCATGGAGATTTAAAGGGACTTGGGGAAAGGTGCAGAAGACTTCCTTCTCCTTTCCTAGAACTGCATAGCCTCAAACAGTGGGCAACACTGGAAAATCAAATAACTTCCCTCTTTTCTTGAATTTGCAATGAGAAAATAAAAGAGGCACCATATGACAAGAGTAACTTGCTTTTTTACAGGAAGTAGATCTTACTTCTCAGTGTAAGCTTCAGCAGCCTGAGGAGTCCTGATCAGGCCCAGGAAGATTGTGAAGGGAGATAGTGTGGTCTTGGGAGGCACTTGACAGCAAATGAAGTTGAGAATGGTGTTGATCCAGTTTTGATGGGGATGAGGGAATTGGGAGTCAGAAGAAGTGAGTAGCTGGACAGTAGGAGCTACAGAGGTAGGATTCTATGCTGGGAATTGGAATGTGCGTAGGAAGATGGAGGTAGAAGATTGATATATTAGCAAGGGGGGGAGAAGGCAAAGACATAGCAAAGGAGGACAAGGTGGACAGTGTGGCTGTACCTTTCCTACGTGAACACACAGTCTGGCAAAGAGACACCAAAGAACACTGGGAACCCCTGGTTCTGCTCTGACGATCTTGTGCTTTCTTGCCCACCTTGGCCTGATGAGCCCAGTGTAGTGGCAGATCTCAGGCACCCGTGAGGTCTCCTGGAAGGAGTGTCCATGTGTGGTAATCTAGCTGTGATGAAACCAGGAGAGGACTGCTGTGCTTCAGGAGATTGTCTCAGTGGGAAGAGTCAGGCCATGCAAAGGCTGCAGGGTTCTGCGTCCAGGTAGGACCTGCTGGTGTCACATGCACACCTTCAGCAAAACACCTGCTGCTCATGACAACAAACTAGGGCTATTTAATAACTCTAACCTCAAACAAAGTCTTGAAGTCTTTATTTTCCAAGCCAAAGTTGCATCATGCACAATCACTCAGGTTTCTTCTCTTCAGTGGTCACTTCTTCCTCAGAGAAGTGCCAGGAATGAGTCCCTTGTTTATAAGGAGGTAGGCTCTGTGGAGTGGGTAATGGAGGTATATCATCCTATAAATGAAGGGAGATGTGGATAGTGGCTCCTTCACCTGATAAATGTCCAGGTTAATACTTCTTGTAAATTCAGCTGCTCCAGGGCTCAATTTTATGGTCAGTTTCTTTAGTTTTATAAGTGATCAGGATGGAGGATTCTAATGCACATTAAGAAAGTTTGCAGATAATACTAAATTAGGAGGAGCTGTTGACTAACTAGAGGGTGGAGAGGCCTCTTAAGAGAGATCTTGATAGATTAGAAAGCAGGGCAATTTCCAGCTGCACAAACTTTAAAGAACAAATGCTGGATTCTGAACCTGGAACAGGCCAACCCTGGCTATGTGTACACAATGGGGGGGGACGAGGGGCTGGAGAACAGCTCCACTATGAGACCTGTGCCTTCTGGCTGTCAGCAAGCAGAACATGAGTCAGAAGTGTGCTCCGTCGGCCACAAAGGCAATCGTACCCTGGGGTACCAGCCCCAGCTCCGCAGAAGGTGAGGGGAGGACTTGTACCACAGTGAGGTCCCTGTGTTTGTGCAGCCCAGGGCAAAGGAGCTGAGGGGAGGCCCGATGGCGGCTGCAGCTCCTCGCAGGGAGCGGAGGGGCAGCGCTGAGCTCTGCTCCGTGTGACAGCGACAGGGCCCGAGGGAACGGCATGGAGCTGCGTCAGGGGAGGGGCGGGTGGCGGTCAGGGACAGGGGCTGCAGCGGAGGGCGGCGGGCACGGAACGGGCTGCACGGGGCAGTGGGCACGGCCCCATGCCGGAGTTCCAAGTGTTTGGGCAGATCTCAGACATGGAATGTAAGTGTTGGGTTGTGCCATGTTGAGCCAGATGTTGGACTCAATGATCCTTGTGGGTCGCCAGGTATCTTTTACTATCTCTAAAATGTTAGTTCAGTGTCTGTGAGGATCTTTATTGATGACTGTGGTGTTCAGAAAGAAGGAGGGCTGCCAAAGAAGACCTTCCTCCTCTAACTCGCAGCCCCTGACATTTGACACGAGGCACGGTGTTGGTGTCAGTTGTTCCTTCCAGTCTTCACTTAACTCACCCTGGGGCAAATAGCCACAACTCTCCACCCATGGTTGAGTTTTGACAAGGCAATGCTCCCCAGCATTCCTTTGAGGCAGCTCCCCCCTTTCCTGCTTCTCCAGCTGCTGCTCTGCTGATACAAAGCACAAACTCCATCTGCTGCTGTTGTGCGTTTGGGAACAGTGTTCCTTGCAAAGCTCAGCAACTCATGAAGGAAGGTACCTGCTTTAACTTTTGCTCTTGGAGGCAGTCAGTTCATCTGTGTTGACCCAGAGGTGAAGATGGAAGACTTCAAATCTCCCTGCTCACCACCTCCCAGACATTGGTTTGGGCTTTCTTGTCAGGGCTGGCAGCAGCTGGAGCTGTCTGGGCACAGGTGGAACTTCACCTTCAGCCGCTGTGAAGGCACATGGGCTCTGCTTTACATTCTGCAGCTTTTAAACACTAAGGGAAATCTGTTGTTCAATGTCATTCCTGCTGTAGTCGGTGGAGGCTGAATACCCTTGGTTTGACACGTGTTACCCTAAGCCCTTGATTTAAAACCAGCCCGTATTTGCAAAGTGAACAGCCTTTTTTCAGTCTGTCCAGCTGCATTAGAAAGACCCGGCTTTTCCACTCTCTCTGTAGCTGGATGGACATGGGAATTCCTATCAGTAGATATTCAGGAGCACTTTAACCTATTTAAATAGGCAACTGTAACTTACAGATAATTTACTTTGTTATGTTGCAAAGGTTGCAGTTTGCATTGTGCAGTGAGTATTGTGGATATGTGTTGCACAGTCTGGGATGGGCCCTTACTTGTCCTAGGCAGAGAGATGTAATCACACTGGACCAGATTTACTCCTCACACAAACAGTCACAATTCCTCAATAGGGCTGGATTTGTTTGTGAAAGCAGTAAATATATACATTACTCTCAGGATATTTGACCTACCGCCAAAAAAGAGGAAGTTGTCAGGAAGATAGCTAAAATTCAAACTCGCTGTTTATAAAGAGGTTGGAAGTGAGGCACTTAGGTGGCTGTAGCTAAACCTTCTCCTCATCACCTTGGCTGTAATTTGTAAGTTAACCAGTTGGATCTAAACTATCCTACAAGTCTTATGAGGAGCGGCTGAGGGAGCTGGGATTGTTCAGTCTGGAGAAGAGGAGGCTCAGGGCAGACCTCATTGCACTGTACAACTTCCTGAAGGGAGGTTGTGGTGCAAAAGGGTCTGGCCTCTTCTCCCAGGCAAATAGTAGGACCCGAGGAAATGGCCAGAAGTTGTACCAGAGGAGGTTTAGGTTGGATATTAGGAGAAACTTTTTCTCTCAGAGGGTGGTCAGGCACTGGAATGGCTGCCCAGGGAGGTGGTGGAGTCGCCGTCCCTGGCAGTGTTCAAGAGGCGCCTGGACGAGGAGCTACGAGAGATGGTTTAGTGCTTGTGGCACGATAGGAATGGGAAGGTTGTTGGACTAGATGATCTTGCAGGTCGTTTCCAACCTTGTGATTCTGTGATTCTGTGATTCTGTGATTCTGTGATACAGTCCAGTGTGGAGGAACCTGCAAAACTCTAAATTCAGATCTGCTTGTAAATGCAAAGTTTATTTAGTCTAAAACACCAAGCGAAACCCCTGTGATCAAACAACTCTTCTATGTGGACATCCAAAATCCTTGTCCAAACTGAACCTGAGTGCTGGGATACTGAGTAGCACTGTATTACTTCCAGAAGGAGCTTGAGGAAGTTCCAGAGGTGAACCTGCTGGGTGCCAGATGATGCTGGGAGCTGTGCCTGTCTGTCCCATGCTGGGTATGAACCCTGCTTGGAAGGATGAATTGGGTCTTTAATGGCTACAGAAAGGCTTTGGAAACAAAAGTTTATGTTTACATGGTACATTTCATCCCAAAGGACCCTAAATCACACTGCACAAACTTTACATAAACAGCAGAAGTGAAATGCAGCCGTGTCTGGAATGGAGGGTGGCAGCCAGCTGGCGTACATTAGCAGGACAAAAATAAGAGAAGTGACTATTTTTGGCCAAGGACACCAGGGCAAACCCCTCCATTGCGAAAGTGCCTTCGAAACTTCAAAGCAGACTTTTACTCTACACAGTGTTTGTGAGTAAATGGATTTTTTGTAGCTGATCGATGTTTTCCTGGGCACCTCTGGGGAATTCACTCAACAAAACAATTTTTTTTTACGTTTTGTGCCTGCTAGCACTACTGAACTTCCTCACTTATGACTGCACATTTCCACTCCATGTCCATGCTCATTGCAGATGTGCGAGTCCCACCTCTGCAGCCCCCAGTGCTGCAAGTAGAAGAACCAGGAGAAGCCTCTCCAGCTCCCGGAGCTGAGCATGCCCTGACCTGGAAAATATGGAAGTAAACATTTTGCTTATCAGCTGGGTGAATCTGTGAATTGGTTAGAAAGATTTCCACAATGCCTGGCAATGTCACTTTCTGGAGAACAACTGACCTTCAAATATCAGTGCAGAGCAGCCCGGACATTTGGAGACTTACCCCAAAGACCTTCTGGAACAGACTGTGTTGTATCTCTTTGGTTTCTTTGAATGGCTTCCTGGCATGATTTTGCCCAGACTACAGTCTAGCCCATTCAGGGAGATAGAAACAATACAGGGACCACTCCCCTAGAGGTGGGACAGATGAGGAGCATTTAGGCACCTTAAAGCCCAGCCCCTCACCATTTCATTTATGAATATTTCTGTGAGCTTTGGGAACAGAACACTCCTTCCACAGCCACAGTGCACAGTGAACAGAACAGGACAGGGAAGGGAGAAGTCAGCCAAGAGCCAGATGTCTTACAAGGAGCCTTCCAAGCTGGGACACATCTCTGCTGGACCTCAATTTGAGTTTATGTGGGGCTGTATCCTCCTTCTTTTCTTGCATGTCTTGCATGGCAGGGGTTGTTACAGCACAATGTAGGGCCACAGGCACCACAGCTCATGCAGAGCCAACAAGGCAGTGGAAAAGCCACTTTTGAATTTTGGATGAGTAGAGGAGGGACTGACTTGCAGTGGTGCATAATCCAAACTGACTTCTCTAATGAGAAAACTGACTACAAAGCTCAGATGAGCATTTCCGGTTCATAAATTTCTCCATCAAAGTAAGTATATGAAGTCTGAGTAGGTTGTGCCTCACAGAGTCCTAATTGTAAGGCTTTGGTCTGTTTGATTCCCCGTGTCTTAAAACTCATTGCAAAGCCCTATGAACTCAGAGCAGGGTTGCAAGGAGTGACATTGTAGGTGTCCAAAGTGTGGAGTTCTGGGCTGCCTTCCCCAGGATCCCAAACCCATGGCTATCTCCTTCTCTCCAAGTAGAGCATCAGTCAAGTTCCCACCATCACCTAACAGCAATATGAGTCTCAGTGTGTTTTCCCAAGCTCCTGAGCCTCCCAAAGTGGGGCAAGGCTCTGAGGGTGGCACCTCCACATGGGGCAGTGAATCCTCCCCTTAACTCCACTGCCATGGAGAAGGAGTCACGTCTGCACAGCTGTCTGTGACTTCTCGAGTTTTGCCAAATCTGTGCTTACTGGGAGGACTGGAGATTGAAACAGGAGAAATCAAAGAAAGAAATGTTTGGGGACATCATCTGAGCTCTGAGAAACACATACATGTGCAGGAATTGAAAATGATCCTCTGGGAGGAGCAAAGTGCAAGGAATGAAAGACAACCCTTCCTGGTAAAAGAACTAGTGTAAAAATGTTTGTTGGAGGTGGAGCCACCCTTGGTGTTGTCAACAAACTATAGAGCCGTGCTCACCAGTTTCCCTGATTCCTAGACAGGGAGAACTGGTCACACATGCTGGGAGACTCTCTACAAGGTGCCAGGAACTCCCAGCTCCTTTAACTTAACCCCTTTACTCTGTTTGCACAGCATTAAAGCGCTGTATTTCCCAGAAAACAATTTCTGACATTTATTTTAAGTTCCATGATTTTATACCTTCGTGAGCGTGCTCGGGCACTCTGATAACCTCCCCCTCTCCTCCAGCCCTGCCTCCCAACATGGGGCCCTGTGGGGAAACGTGCTGTCCTGCTGTTGATGTTTCCCCTGAGCAGACACACATCTATGACTGTATGAAAAATTAATAAAGGAATACAGAGAGCGTTAACAAACGCTGACAGATCTCCCACAGTTAACTGACACCAACCGTTCTGTTTAAAATTAATAAAGGTTTACGGAGCACACAGAACTCACACCTCACCACAGAGCAAATGTCCCACACAGCTCAGCAGGTCACAGCACTGCATCAGTGAGGCTGTGTGTCACAAATCGTGACACACATCCCAGGCATTGTGTCAGGCCCATGTGGGGTGCTGCTCTCAGTCCAGGTGTGGGAGGGCTGTCTGACGCATGCACAGGAGATTGCCACTGATGGATGTGTGATGTGGGCTGTAAGGGAGGTTGCTAAGGGTCCTGTGGACAGGAGAAACAAAAGGAGAAACCCCAGCACTGCTAATGGCAGTGTGATTGCAGTCTGCCTTTTATTCAATGTTAAAGGCAGCCAGCAAGTTGGGAATTGTATAGAATGTAAAGACCAAGAGCTCTGACATTTTGTGAGCTTCACAAGCCCTGAAGCAGATCAGACAACTCCTAGATGAAGTTTTATTAGGAAGCTGTAGGTCTTGAGGCATCACCAATGGTGTGGCTAGAGATGGGACTGGCACAAGTGAGCAGGATTGACCCCACACTTGTGCAGACTGCACCACCTAAGCTAGAGTTGCCTCCAAGAGTATTTAGCAACCCCAAGCCTTGGTTCAGGGATAACAACAGGGTTGTGCTGACAGCAAAGCCAATGAATATAAAGACTGACAATACTGAGACCTGAGGACTTTCACATTTTGCTCTGATGGTGATAACTGTCTGGAGCAGGTTGTCTCATCTGGGTGGGCTGACGTGATGGTTCTCAGGTGAACCACTGGTGGAAAAGCGCTTATCTTACCTCCAAGCAGCTCCTGTGGAAAGCACATGGACAGGGGGAAGATGCTTGGACAGTTCCTCCAGGAGAGCACCTTGCTCAGCCATATTAAGCTCCTCTGCTTCTCATTTGCATCCTTATTCTTTTGGCATCGTGGCAGGTGAGAAAGAGGAAACCAGAAAATTGGCAGCCAAATGGTGTGGGAGTGTTGTGCCTGGCTCACACCTCCGCAGCCGTCTGGCCCTAATGTACCAAATACGCTCACTCTGGTTGCCACATATGCACCATGACCAGTCCAACTACCACAAGGAGAGCTGCTTTGTTCTCAGTGATTTGTTTCGGAACTCAAAAAATGGTACTAGCTACTCCCAAAAGGTGAATCATAAGGATTTAATAGGGTGAGCATCTAAATGGAAACCAGTGACTTCTGGCTATGCTTTTTTGCCTGCTCCACCATGTTCCACAGGAGTGATCCCATAGACCAGCAGCACCCTATGGTGATGTGGGATCACAGCTCATGGCATTATCTGTTCCTGCTGATGCGTCCTCCTTCCCTTCACCCCAGTGGAAATAATGACTCATAAAGTAAAAGCTGTGTGTCCATTTGCAGATTGCTCCTACCTGCATCTGTGATGTAATTGCATTGAAACATCACAAAACAGAGTAAACTCCTTTAGGTAGTCAGATCTGAAAAGAGAAAAGGACTGAAATTTGAACCTGGTAACTCTACAGCCTAAATGAAAATAGTCTGTAGTTACCTCCTTGAGAAAAGCACCAAACCTCACTTGATTCTCAGCTTCCTGTCTGTTCACAGGGGCTTAATCAAAGCAAGTCAAATTGTGGCTTTGAATACCATTTCCAGAATTTCCACAATGGCTCAAGATGCTGCTTCGTGGCCTGCCTGCTCTCTGTTGTCATCTGCTTGCTGGAGATTCACCCCTCCCCAGCAGAATTGGTGGACCTGGATGTGCATGTGCATCTCTGTGCTCTGATGTTCACAGCTTCTCAGGACAGCACTGAAACTCGGCTTCTCATGCTCAGGGATAATGGTGAGAGCTGGTGAATTAACACCTTGAATTAATGCCTTGAAATGCCCTCATTTGATTCTCTGGGATAATGCATTCAGTATTCTGGTTTTGCAGTGTTTACACATCCCCCTGTCCAGCTGTCTACATCATACTTTGTAATTACCTTCACAGAGCTGTTTCCTTGTTTCTGGAGGTGATGTAATCTTTGCTTTGTCGACACACTTTGCTATATTGAAGGGCTTTAGAACACTTCCTTCTGTGATTTTATTTCCCTGGCTCTTTAGAAAACGCTGTCGCTATTTTCTCATCTAGCAGTGGCCAGAACTTTTGTCTGGGTGAAGAATATGGGAACAGCCAACTTCCTGCCATTAAAGAAGTCTCTCATTGTAGAACTGAGGTTGAGACAGATTCATTTGATCTACACTTGCTACAAAATAGCTTGTATCTTCAGCTGTGCTAATACCCTGCTTGGTCTGAAAGAAGCAAAGGAGAAAAGGTTTCAACAGCCTTCCTCTGCAGCCCATACTTAGCACTGCATATCTTAAGCAAAGCTGCCGCATTAGCCTGGAATGGGTAAACTGGAGTACCTCATAGCTTGGGTGTGTTCCATCACACTCCTGTGGGTGGGTGGGTGGGCAAAGGCTGAGCCCCTTTGCAGGACTGGAGTGGCGGAAGGGGAACAAGACAGGCTCACCTCAAATCTGCCTCTTGGTCAGAGGGTCGCGGTTGCAGGCGTTGAGCTAAGGTCAGCCTCTGCAGACACTTTCTCCTTCAGCTCTCCTTCAGGAGGACCTCTGTGCTGTAATGAAGTGAGTGGATCACTGGAAGTTGACATTTTTTCCAGATCTGTCATTTGCTAAGTGATTTTCAGGAAATCAGTCACCTACTCAGTGCTATCGCCATAGTGTCTGCATGGAGTGTAAAACTGTCTACCTCCAAAACCACTTTGAGATCCATCAGTAATACCTAAGGTCTCTGTGCTCCTTCTGGCTGAATCTTGACCTCTGCTATTGAAGGAAAATAAATCACAATATGACACCAAGCACCCTTTCTCCTCCAGCCATCGAACTTGGACTCTCTCCTGGGGTGTGCAGGAGGAGCAGCTGAGCATCCCAGGGCAGTGGGAGCAGCTGTGTAGGGACGAGCCCTCTGAGCTGTGGCCTCCAGGCACCATTACATTTAGCAGAGGTACCAAAGTGCAGCTTGCTTCATCCTTGTCCACCCTAAGCAGAGATTGAGGGCAGCTGGGGATGGAGCAGGTCAGCAGCCCACTGGCCCTCCTCTAGCAGGATGGGGACCAGGTGCTCCCTTTATGTTTTAACTTTTATAAGGATTAACTCAGATTAACGTTTAAGATGTCAGTCTAATTCTGGTCTGAAGTGCAGCGTAACATCATAGCCCTCTATTAGCTGTGCCAATTACAGTTTTTTCCTTCCCCATTTCCTCTCAGGTGTCAGAGCAGAATGCTATTTCTTTTCTTCCTGAGAGCTCTATTTTAAAAACAGAAGAAAAGCATGTTATTACTGTGATAGGTGTTGGACTGTGTGACCCCTGATGTAATGGGGTGTTTATAGCCGTGATGCTCTTACCCGATCCGTTCATAATCAGAAGTAATGGCAGCACTTCGCCACTCGCTCTGCTTGAGGATGCCACAATAAATCCAGCTGAGGCGCAGTGTCGCTGCAGCTGGCGAGTGATAGAAGAGCTGTGCTTTTTTACTTCTGTAATGATTATTGCTCTTCTGCATTATACGAATATTGCCGGTCCCGGTGATTCAATCGTCATGAATCAACCCTCAGAAAATAATGAGATTTTACAAAATGTGTATTTTGGAAGTGTTTTTTTTTACGGCCTGTCAAATAGCTTGAGTCTTTGTGTCATGCTGTCGGGTTTCCCTTGTTTTCCTGCCACAAGATAGAAAGGAAGGAAAAAGAAAATGTGTTCACATGTGATGGTGTGATTCCAGCAGCTGGTCTCTACCAAAACCTCCCAGTATCACAGAACCCAGGGTAAAGACCTTGTAAAGGCCCATCTGAGCAATGGGTCCAGCTCTGTGGAAGAAGCAATGAAGTGCACATTTTTGAGGTGACAGCAATAGAAAGCAAGGGCTGAGCAGAGCAGGGAACAGCACGGGATGGGACACTGGTTGTGCTGGCAAGAAATGGTCCAGCAGCACATGCTCCCAAGCCACTGGCTTGTCTCTGCCTGCTCTGTGAGCAGATGCGAGTGGCTGCAAGGTTGCAGCACGAAGCGGGTGAGGGAATTGATCCAAGTTAAAAATAACCCTGCCTCTCCCTCTCTTCTCCTCCCAGTTTTACAGCATTACCTCAAACCTGCATCGGTTTTACTGATCCTGCTCACCGTCTGGCACCACAGCAGCAGCAGTAACACAGCTGAAGGAGTGGTGGAGAGGTTGTAGGGTGTTGGGTGTAGGAGGCATTGATAAGGGTACCCCAAAGCCTTCCTGGAGCTGACTACAGGTGCATGTGAAACAGAAAGAAAGCAGGAAAAAAAATAAAAAGAGCAAAGAAGTCTCTTCTCTGATGCGAGTAAGGAAGAAACCACAAGTCAGGAATGGTGTTTTAGGGGAAAGCAGGTGTGGATTTTTCAGCATTCAGGGAGGCATGACTCTGAAGGGCTCATTTGTAAAGAAGATTACATCTGAGAAATACGCACCCTGGCTTTCAGCTCCTCTTAAATCGCAAACACGTCCCTGTATTTGGTTTTCCTTCACTGAAATGAAGAATGACTGCTAATGGATTTGAATCCATATTCTGCATGTTTCTGAACAGCAGAGTGAAGGACTGACAGATCGAGACAAACAGCCCTATGAGCAATCACTCAAAAACAGCCCTAGTGAAATGGTACTGATGGGGACACAGCTTGGGAGGTGTTGGCCACATCCTACCCTGTCACGCTCTGGCCAGTCTGTGCCTTGCTGTGTGCTCATCAGCTCCTTCTTACACCTCTAGAGCTCTTAAGTCCAATCTGCATACAGGTTTAAAACCTTGGCTATTTTTCACTCTTTTCGTAAACTACCAGACTGCTGTTGCTGCTTTGTGCTCCTCTACTCCTAACTCTGCACCTTGTCATCTCCCCACATCATTGTTCTCCTATATCTCCATCCCTGGAGATGTTCAAATCCAGGTTGGATGGGACCCTGGGCAGCCTTGATCTAGTGGGTGGCAATTCTGCCCATGGCTGGGGCTTGGAACTGGATCATCTTTGAAATCCCTTCTAACCCAAGACATTCTATGATTCTATATCCTTTCCATTCCATTCTTTCCATTCTTTCTTTTTCTCCCACCAAACTTATCTTTCTTATCCCGATTAACTCTCTTCCCCTCCAGCACTTCTACTCCAGCAAGTCTTCCCTGATTCCAGAATTGGATTTCTAACCAAAACACTACAAGCAGGAAAGTTGGTATTAACAGTTCTCCTGCCCACGTATTTCTTTATGTGTGCTCCAAGTGCTCCTGTCATTCCCTCCCTCTATGTCTAAGAGACAGACAGAGGTTTCCTTTCCCCCAGCCTCCACCTTCTTTCTCTTTTAAAAGTGTCCCCTAGTGACAGAGACTGTATTTCCCAACCAGAAAGTAAAATTTCCAGCACATCTGATTGCTCCTGCAATAAAAATGCGAGACAATTGTCAAAATAACACAGAAAGCACTGTAATCTCAGGATGTCTGAAGCTGTGCACTGTGTAAGCAATTTTCTCTAATAATCTCCCACTTACATAGCACTGAGCAACTCAGGAGAATTCTCCAGAGGGGATGAGGCCCTTGTATCCTCACACCACGTGCAAGAATGGTGACGTGCCACAGGACACATGGTGTGTCCCTGCAGATGGGGTAAGGGGACAACCAGAGCCTGCTGAGTGTGTATGCTGGGATCCTACTTCTTCCCAAATAGCACTGGGGTGTGGAACATGATTCCAGAGAGCAGTGGAACCCAATGGCCATGGGATGAGTGCTTTTGTAAGTCCCCTGAAGGCAACCAGAGCAGTAGGTGGGTTGGCAAGGGGAAAATGAGAAAGGAATACAAAGCCCACCTCTGTTTGTTAACATCCTTTATTTCTTTTGTAAATAATGCTCTCAGCCAGCAGTCCCCAAAGGAGATCTGTAGCGAATCACACAGTCTCCGCATGGACTTATGTACAAAAGGAAGCAGCTGGTCCCTGACATTTATTGCTCTGCTCAGCTTGGGAAGTTTGGCTGAAATGCTGCATAAAGACTTGTTTCTCTCATAGGATGTTTGTTTATTTATTTATTTCCAATTAAGCAATTAAGACTTCAAGAAAAAATGCTAATTCTTTTCAGCCAGGACAGGTTGTGCTGGAGATTGCACAGGGTAAGGCTGCAGGACACAGGTTTTTTCCTGTTCTTATTTTAGCTGAGCCAGTTTACCCTCCCTAGTAAATACATGATAGTGCAGTTTGTTTATAGCAGGTAGCATTCACAGCACAGCTGTTCTTTGAATTATGTAACTTCATTGACTCATAGATGAAATATTGGCCACCTACTCCAGCCACTTGCCAGGCAGTGGTGCTAACCTATGCACACTGATGGGTTCTACACACACTGCAGCTTTTCTCTGAGGTTAGGTGTAAGAACTGAGAAACTTCCTCCCTGTGTCATCAAGTTGTCTCCTCTGATTTCTCCTAGGGGTGCTGAGATCTCCTTTCAAAGAGCCAAACAGCCTCAGTGCGGGAATTATCATTTGGTATCACCACACTTACGGAGTTCCTGGGAAAAACTTTGATACTTACAGTGGATATTTGGCACTTAGATCCAAAACAAACCAAAAATAAGTGAGTTCTTAATAATCATGCCAAAATCAGGAGCTACATGCCTGAAGGCTTGTTATGTGAATTCCCAGGTGTTGGAGCAACTTCAGTGGTTTTTGGAGCTGCTCTCCATGTTGAATGAATGCGAGCGAGCTTTTAATGGATATCCTGACCCATCTGGCTTGGCTTTTAGGGGAATTGGCATGAAGCTGTTTCTGTAAAGCCACCCTTGTTTCTACAGATGCTCTCACATTGATTCCAGTGGTTCCATAGCAGCTATACAGCCTATGTGATCAACAGTTCTATGTCCAGGTGGGGGCTGTTGACGAGTGGTGTCCCTCTTGGGTCCATCCTGGGACTGATACTCCTCAACATCTTTATCAACAACATAGATGATGAGATTGAGTGCATCCTCAGCAAGTATACAGATGATACCAAGATGAATGGTGCAGATGATATGGCAAAAAGATGAGATACCATCCAGGGGACCTTGACAAACTCAAAAGGTGGGCCCATGTGAACCTAATGAGGTTCAACAAAGCAAAGTGCAACATTTTGCATTTGGGTCAAAACAATCCCAGATATGTATACAGACTGGGAGAAAAACTCCTTAAAAGTAGCCCTGCTGAGAAGGACAGAGGGGTCTTGGTAGATGAAAAACTTAACGTGAGCCAGCAGTGTGCTCTCACAGCCTGGAAGGCCAATGGTAACCTGGGCTGCATCAGAAGAGGGGTGGCCAGCAGAGACAGGGAGGAGATTGTTCCTCTCTACTCTCCCCTTGTGGGACCCTGGCTGGAGTACTGTGTCCAGGTCTGGTGCCCCCAACGCAGGAAATGCGTAAAACTCTGGAGAGGGTCCAGAGGGAAGCCACAAACAGGATCCAAGGGCTGGAGCACCTCTCATGTGGAAATAGGCTGAAGGAATTGGGCTTGTTCAGCCTGGAAAAGATAAAGCTGCAGAGAAATGCCATTGTGGCATTCCAGTATTTAAAAAAAGTTTAGAAATACGAGGGAAATCGTTATACACAGATAGATAATGATAGGACAAGGGGGGATGGTTTTAAACTAAAGGAGGGAAGATTTAGATTAGATGTCACGGAGCAGTTTTTTACTGAGAGTGCAGTGAGGTACTGGCACAGGTTGTCTAGAGAGGTTGTGGGTGCTCCGTTCCTAGAGATGTTCAAGGCCAGGTTGGACGGGGCCATGAGCAATCTGATCTTGTACTTGATCTAGTGGTTGGCAACCCTGCCTGCAGCAGGGGTGTTGGAATTTGATGATCCTGGAGGTCCCTTCCAACCCAAGCCATTCTGTGATTCTGTGATTCTACGATTCTTTGTCCTCCATTCCCACCTGCCAGTCACTGAGGCCTACCTGCAGCATCCTGAGCTGCACCAGCCAAACTCTTTGTGTAATTGTGTGATACCTGTGTTGGGAAATGACCATTCTGCTTGTGATGGCTCTCATATCTGTTGGATGCCTTGCTGAGGTGTTTGAGCTCACTGATCTGGCAGAAAAAGTAAGCTAGCCAAAAAACAAGAAGGAAAGCTTTCCAGCAGGCTGTGAGATTGCTCAGCTGCCCCGTATCTCTCCAGCCTAGGTGACTGGGCCCTTAATCTCTGTTACTTACACAAGGGCATGCATTCACATCCATGCTTGATAGAGGCAATCCGCATTTACAATGTAAACACCAGAGAGCAGAAGTCCAGCACACAATGTCTAATTATGTTCCTTTAGCATCATTGTATCGGTATTTTGTTTATGGAGCAGTACCATTCCAGCTCAAGACTTGATGCACACGTGTGCCAGCTTCTCCCAGGATCACTGCTTTGTGGCGAGTTTCTGCTGAGGCTGCTTTGTATCTCCTTCACTTCTTAATCCAAAGCTTTTATTGAGTTGGACATACCCGTTCCCTGCAAAGCTCCCAGCAACTTCACTTTCATATCATCCAGAAGCAGCTTAGCCAGGGGTGGTTTCTTTCTTCCTGGTTTCTCCCTTGTGATTTTAGATGCCAAGTTTCAGCCTGAAAAAAAAACCAACATTTACAGCTGTGTTATATAAACTAATGAAAAACAGTGTTTAAAATGAAAGTGCTGGCACAACTTTATGGAGAACAGGAGTGGAAATAGCCATATGGTAATAAACAGGCTACCTGATATGGCTTATTGTTTAACTCCTTGCTTACTTCCAGAAACTTAGGTTTACACTCGCAAATGTTGTCTCTATCTCTGAGTCCTCTGAGACACTGGCGTGTGTTCAATCACTCCAACCTGATTTTGGGTCCCTCTGAGAGCATAGCCCTGGAGTAGCTCAGCCTTGTCAGGCAGGGGATGGCTCTGTTTTCATACGCTTCACAGCACAGAACACACTGTAAACAAAGTACGAATTTCTACAGTAAACAACAAACTTTTTTTTTAAAATAAACTAAAATATTTAGACATAAATGGCTTTTCCTTTTTTTGCAGCTCATCATTAGGAAGACCAAAGAGAAGGAGAGATTTTGTACCTGCAGTGTTGACTTTCTCAGTTGTATCTGCAATGGTTTCCCATCTTGTGATTGCAATGTCACGGAGAGATATTTACAACATGCCAGGAAAAATGTTTCCTTTTTAGAGCCCATCACAGTAGCATAATAACAAGCCTTGTAATCTGTCTTCCCCATATACCGAAATCACTCGATGGAAATGATTTTTACATGCTGACTGTTGGTGTGCATATTAAAGCCATTTCTAAGGAAAGGCTGTAAAACATTCATCCGTGCACAGCGCTGCCACCCAGCAGTAAAATGCCCGTGCCAGGTCCACTGGAGCTTCCACAGTTGTTGGTGCAGCTGGAGCTGGCACCAGCACGGGTGGAGAGCGGCGCTGGCGCAGATAAACCCTTACGGTAAACCAGCTATAATGTGGTTTGGCTCCAGGCCCAAGTAATAACTAACCAGTTCTATGTTAATTATTTGCTATTCTTCTACATATAGGAATAGGTGCAGGCCAGTGCTAAGCATAAATAACTGCCATGTGCTGCTAGCCTTCATAAATTCTCTTCATTTTTTTCTTACATATTACATCACTGGCTAATTGACAAGAATTATGAATTGCTCTGGCTTTTTTTTTTCCTTTTGTTCTGGGCTCATTCTTGCAGCCTCTCATGAAGGAATAATCTAGAGTGTGCTTGTAAGGATAAACAGAGGCTCTCATACATTTGGATATTTCATTCCACAGTTCCCATGCCTTTTATATGGTAATTCACCCTTACATGCTGCCTGCAAAGCAGCCATTCTCTCAGGAGTCCCCCAGTAAATCTGCTCCAACTGGAATATATTTCCAGATCTGCACTGTAACAACCACTAAGGAAATGGGCAGCAAAGCTGCAGAGCTGCCTGCCCTCCTCCTCCATCCACTCTCACCACAAGCCCTCACTCCTCAAATTCTCATATACCACCTTGTCAGGGGCTCTTTGTGGGAGTGACTGAGAAACTGGCCCAGCTCTGAGCAGTCAGCACTGTTGCCTTTTTTTTTCTGGGTTACATTTTTAAGCGGACAAAACAAAGGGACAGCCTGCAGCAGCACTGGCAGGGGAAGATATGTGTCAAAGAAAGGCATACCTGTAATTAGCATCTCCTGGAGAGCTTACCCCAGTGGAGCTCTGAAATGACAACTGACTGTATCACAAAAAGATCCATGTAGGAACTCACTAGTTGAGGGGAGTGTGGACTCCCTGGACAATGCCACTAAGTGACTATCTGCCTCCTTAGAAATCTCAGCCTTTACACTGACGTGTAAATGTTGCTAAAGTGCTTTTGGAAGTGCTGCTCTAGGTCTTACCAGCTTGGTGTCCAGTTGTGCCAGTGAAGGTTTATGTCAGGCATCAGGCAGAGTTTGTGAGGAAGATGGTCAAGCACTGGAACAGGCTACCTAGGGAGATAGGGGGTGGAGTCCCCATCCCTGTAGTATTTAAGAAATGTGTGGATGTGGCACTGAGAGATGTGGTTAGTGATGGAACTCTGTAGGTCGATGGTTGGACTTGATGATCTTGAAGGTCTTTTTCAATGTAGGTGATTCTATGATTCTGTGATTCTATGACAGGATTTTGAGTCTCTGCTGCAACTTGACAAGGACCTGTGGTCTGGTGTCCACCTGGAAGTGTGGGAACACAGCAAGAAATCTTCAGCCAGAAGTTTTGTGGTGCTGGTGTAACATTTGACTCAGTAGGCTTTCACAGATGCAGGTAAATACTACTAAATCTCAAATTTATACTTCTCCTAGCATTTGATGTACATTTTGCATGAGTATAAATGGCTAGCTAGAAACCAAGAGAAAATTAGGCCCAAGAGAGATAAGGTTTAACAACTCTGCAGCCTTCCCTGGGAGGTAATTTGTGCAGCCATTAAATAAAGAAAAATTATTGGAATTTAACAAATAACACAGATTAATAACAGGGTGACCCATTCTCCATTATCTGGTGGGACGTACATTGTTTCATTGATATTGCTACACTGCTTAAAGAATGAAATAAATCACATTTTAATCAAAATAAAATGGAAATAATGGAAGACAAAGGAATCACTGATGTTCTTCTAATCTACTCCAGAAAGTGCTGTTCTTGATAATGATGGAGAGGGCTCATCTGGGAAAAGTTAAAAGTGGGCGTGTATGGGGACATGATGATAAAAATTGAATGGAAAATGCTTTCAGTCAGGCTCACAGCTTGGTTAATAGAGCACTGTACTAATGAGTACTGGCATGTACATGGGCCCACCTAGGCTTTGAAGTAATTGGAGTGTGGAGGGAAGGCTCACAGCTCTGCTGCTATTAGAACAGAACTGGCTTCCTACATGCCAAGGCTGCCTGTTAAGTGTGCACTGCTGTGTTTCTTGGCTACTTGCAAAGCAAAAACTAAACAGGACTTGGGAGAAGTTATTCTAAGATACAATCCCTACCTTTGGAGAAACATAGAGGTAGTGGTGAGGTTCCCGAGATCTCATGGATCTGAAGGACAGGGAAGATCTTACACACAAAGATTTAGACCCAATGTCAATGTCAATTTAGACGTTAATGTCAGCAGCTAGCCACTGAAGTACCTGAAATGGGAATCTCTGTCCTGATCCCACCTGGTTTAACTCATGTACTCTGCAAGAATCACACCTGAGACTTACAGCAAACTGTATCACAAGTAGGAATATGATAGAAAGTCTGGCTTGTATTGGTCTGGGATCTGTGTCGTATCCACGTCAATCCTACCCCTGTGTCACCCTGTGGAAAAGACAGTGTTGAGAACAGGACCATGCTTTGCTGTAAGAATGTGAAAAAAAAAAAAAATGAGAAGAGTGTCTGGAAAGAGGCCAGATCTTGCAATCTTTTCTCTTCCTTCTTCTTCTTCTTCTTCTTTTTTTCAAGCACTTACTTGTTTTATTCTATTTACAGCCTCTAGTTTTCCAGCGTGGCCGATTGTATTTCACCTCGGAGCGCTCCGGCCCGGGAAGCAGCCGCAGCCCTGGCTGCTGCCCAGCTGGCCTCTGCCCTAGTTCCTCTCCCACTACAGGCAGGCTGTGGGATCTCTCCTTTTCAGGGCTAAACCGTGCCGCCCACTTTTGATCATTAAAGGAAATGAAGCTGAAATCACATCTGAAGAAGTAAACAAGACTCACGTATGAAGGCACTGAAATGGCAAAGCTCTTAAAAGCGAGCACACACAGCACGGGCTGCCACTTGTCCTCCTGGTTCAGCAGTGTTCTACAAGCACTTGGCAGAGCTATAAATGACGGCACGGGGTGCGAGGCGGTGAAGAATAAAATCCTGAGTATTCGGCTTTCAAGGAAATTTACAAAAGCCACCATCTCAACAGCCAAGATTCACATGTGTCTTCCAAGAAAGAATTGCTTTTCTATGGGAATGAAATCGTCCCCTGCATTGCTGAGCTAATGATGTATAAAATAACTCTGACACACCAGAGTCCCACAGTGGCACCAACCAACAGCAGAGAAAGGGGATTCCAAACAAGCTGTTGGTGACCAGAAAACAACTTGAAACAGATCGCTAGCAATAAATCTTAATATGACATTGGAGCTGAGCTCATCTTACAAAGAGCAAAGAGTAGACGGAGCAAAGCAGATGGCACAGCCTTTCCCAGTGGTATAAACAGAGATGAGTGCGTATCGTTTCTGAGTACTGTAGAAATCCCTGCCCATCTCAATTGTGTAAATAACCAGAAAGAACATTAATACATTTCTAGGGACTGAGTTTTAATTGTTCTGTGTTTTGTAACCATCGCTTGCGTCTCGTTCTATTTACCATGGCAATAGTTCCAAATATTCCACGTTATGGAAATGATGACGTTCAGCTGGAAATGTTTTACCTGCCAAGTCCTGAACTTCACACTAGCGGTTATCCGGCAGTAGCTGGTGGCAGAACCAACCTACTGCAGCATAACTGGAAGTTACATCCTCTACATGGTTACATTTAATCACTTCTGATGCCTATCTAAGTTGTAGCCACGTACAAGGAAATACAGATTCTACACTCAAATTTTTGAAAGTATGAAAATAAGAGCAACAGCAGTAAGAATAAAGCACAATTATCACAACCGCCTGTCCAAGGAACCCGGGATTTGTTGTATATTATGAATGGATCACACTTTATTCAAGTCTTCTCCACAAAAGTTGTTGTGTGTAAAATCCATGCAAACCATGAAATCTGCCTCAGTATAGAAGCACAGGAAGAACTGTGAACCTAATCAGACTGAACATACTATCACATGCATAAAATTAAGAAGCTAGAAACTTGAGTGATGCACATTAACTGCAATTCTTTAAAGGCTATCTGTAGCAATAAGATAAAAAAAAAAATCAGATAATAAAAAAACTTACAAAAAAATACGTGTCCGTACCATTACACATGACTAAAACTTTCATTTTTCTATGCTATTTATGTGTATATTTGTGTGGAAACCTTTTAAAAAATGTCCTTTACAACCTCTTGAGATTTACTTACACAATTTCATAGTTCTGCAGAACAAAGCTGACGTCTCCAGATGGCAAATATAAACATCCAAAGATGGACTGCCACTCAAAGACACGTGGGGAATATTTGCCAAAGCTAAATACAGCACTAAAAGAATTTCAACAGTGGAGTACTAGTTCTTCTGAAAACACCATTAATACTGGCACAATAGACCTAACTGATGTAGTAGAGCGGTGAGCTGCACTCAAAATCTTTGCTACCCACAAAAAGGCACTTATTTCTGGATTGTTATATAGTCAGGAAATCATACAGTAAATCAAAGTGACGTATTACTCAAACCCTGCTATAAAATGCAGCACATATTAAGTGACATACAAGAAACATGCACATGTGCATGGCTGGGGAAGTGTGCATGGGATTCAACCATTTTGATGAATAAATATTTGAGACTTTTACAGTTCCTCAGCATCTTCTTTTATGTGATCAAGTAACTGCAACTACAAATTTTACTAGAGGACTGACATTTTTGTGTTACAACAGCCTCTTTGTTGCTCCAAACATCAATGCATATACTGCAAATCATTTCATAAAGAAGATGCTTTCCATCGTACTCAGCCTTATTATCAAAAAGAGAGACTACACAAAGTTCTTCATAGCTTTTTTACCAGCAGCATTAGTCTCCTTCAGACATTGGCCAGGGAGGGTGGAGATCCGCCATAATATGCTACACATTCTATCTGAGCTGTAACAACAGAAGGCATTCCTTGTGAGCTGTGTGATTCCAAACATCTAAGAGAAGGAGTTCACTCATTATAGTGAATAAGTCCTTTAAACTTTGCCACATTCTCCAAACAAAAATTGCTTTATGTTTATTGCACTGTTTGACAAATATCCTCATCTGGAGAGGTTCAAAAGCTCAGTCCCACCAACCTCAACAGAGATAGACCTTTTTGGTGATTAGCCCTTGTTTCAGACACCAGTTCTGTAAGTTGTATGGTTGCATCAGACACTCGTGGCTTTCAGAGCCTGGTCTACACACAAACCCCCTGAGGAATACTGAGATTGCCTGGGAAGACCACACCTTCAGGTACTTTGTTCCAAGTCTACACATACACTCTTCTAGGGGCTTTCTTTCCCAGCATAACCCTATACCACTGTATATTGTCAACAAGAATGTTGTAAACAAGAAATGGGATTTCTGTTTATTGTAAATCATCTTTAAAGCACTGTATTTTGAAAGGGTGTAATGTGAACTAATGTGTCTGTATTGAGTAGATTCATGGCTGAATGCTGGAAAGCAGATCTGTGGCAACAGTAAGCCCCAATAACTGTTCACGGCGCTACTAGAGTTCTCTCTGCACTGCCTGCCTATGCTACAGAACTGAAAGATGTACAGCCATGGTGTCATACAGAAGCCTCAAATAGCTGTAACAAGGCTTTGCTGTGATAGCTGCATAACAATTTCATTCCCCAGCAGAATATTTTCTGTGAAGAAAACTCAGCCTACAATTGCAGATGCCATACAGAGCATTTTTTGAAGTCAAAAAGTGCGGAGTAACTCCAGCGTGGATGGGGTCTGGAACATGATCCATGGGGATGCCTCCAGTGTGCTTCATGACGGTCTGGCTTTGGCAGCCATGTGGGTGAAGAAGTTCTGCCCTCTGGTCTCCAGCTACTCACCATGGCTCACCAACTTTATTTTGTGTGAGAAGATACATACAGTGGTCCATTGCCCAACCCAAGAAAAGCTGTCCTCAGTTTAATATTCTACCTACTTTGATAGCAGAGGCATCAACAATCACAGCACGGAGAGTTCAGCAGCTGAATTACAGCAGCAGTAATAATGAGAGCACAAGTGGGAATCCCAGGAAAACCTTAATCATTATCATTAACATTTTATTTTCTGCACTGCCATCCCTGCTGCAATGTACCACAATTTGCTGTACCAGGCTATGCAATGCCCGATGCCAGCAAGAATCTGCATAAATGGAAGGAGCAGGATAGCTGTGATGAAAAAGTCATCAAAAGCTGGAACTGCATTGGGACCTTTGATATTTTAAAATTATTTTTGTTCTGCTGTGTTGTGCAGTTTCAGATCAGGTACGGTTTTGAGGTGCAAGGGATGTAGTTGCAAGGACATAGACTGATTATGCCTAGACTCCCTTGTACCTAATTCATTTATATATATGTGTCCTTGCAAACCATGCTGCAAATCCTGGTTTTATCACTGGTTTGCCCAGCTTACTCTCTTAGTCAACTCAGTGTTAAATGGAAGTAGCAAAACTCACCAAGTTGTAGCAACAATGAATTTTGGCAAATGCTGTGGAGAGTTTTCTCTTTAAGCTTGGCATTCAGAAAGAGAAACAAACTTAAAATAGGAACCATTTACAATGGATCATCATGTAGATAAATGTGTTAAAAGCCCAACAGGGGGAACTTCTGAAATGCATGGGCTCTGAACACCAGAGATATATAGCTTGAGTAACGTCTTCCTCACTGAAGATGATGATCTACTGTGTATTTCTAAAGAAAGCTATAATTAAAGTAAATAATACTAAGTGTTTTATAAAGTGGTTCATTAACTGAAAAAGGATGTTTCTTTCTTGGACAAATTGTCTTAGAAATGTTCCTTTGGGGTCCTGCCTTCATTTTTAAAACAGAATTGTGCTAGCAGACCTACTTTATATAGTTTTACATCAATTTTGCAATCAGGCTTTCTATTTACAAGCTCTCTGGGCTTAACTTCGCTGCAAAGTTAACCTGAGTTAGAATTTATTTTGCTTATAATCAGAATCCTTTCTACATCAGAAAAAAAGAAAAATAAGCCTGAGTCTGCAGTTGCTTTTCATTTGAGGCAGCAAGGCTAACAGGAAGATACAGGCTGGTATGACAGTGAGCCTAATCATCAGCTACTCTTCATTGTGAGCACAGGTTTGCACTATTTGAATGCTGCTGATCTTCCTATGCCTTCCCACTCATCTTTCCTTATTCCAGCAGGATCCTGCTAATACCTGGGCCAAAAGTAATGGCTCAGTCACTGACAGGGCTGACCAGAGCCATAAGTAGTCTGAAGAAACCACAGCCTATGGTTTCACAGTGTAAAGTTTTCACAGGTAAAAGCAGCCCCGTCTTAGCCTTGTCTTAGCTTACTTAGCCCTGTCCCATTGCCCTTTCTCAGCTCTGCCCTCCTCAACCATAGCACTGCACATTTCTGCTGACCGACCACTTTCTAAAAGTCCAAAAATGAAGTGTTTTTAAGAAAGATCACTGGCTCACCACATGGAACAGCATCATTTTGCCAGCACAACAGTGAGGGCTTCAGTGTGAGCACTGAAGCAGGTCTGAAACCCTACAGCAGTATTGGTACTAAGAATTTCACATTCAGAAGCTCAGCACCAGGCACAAGTGAAGGTACAAAGACATGCTCCCTGGGGAGCATGAGGCTCCAGGTATCCTTTTATACCTTAAAAACTGTCTTGAAAGTGCTCCCAGAGGAGCAACAGATTACTTGTAAATGCCAACACATGTCACTAGTATTCAATAGGTAATGATAAACTCTGTCTCTTCAGGTTTCCAAGAGAAAGAGTAGATGTTGCACGGACTGATGTGGTTTAGCAGTACGGTGGTGATGGGTTGATTACTGGACTAGGTGGTCTCAGTGGTCTTTTCCAACCTTAATGATTCTATGATTCTACGATTCTATGAGAGAAGCTTGAGGACAATTGGCTGTAATTTTCCCAACAGAAAGCATCTGAAGCCCCCTGAAGTTGCTGATGGAAAGAAGAAACAGGGAAACGCAAAGAAGTTGCTGCTGTTTTCTGTAAAATATTGAAAAAGTTTCTCATAACTGGAAGGAAGTTTTCTTTGCTGCTCTTAATTTACATGATGCTAGCAAGAGGGAAGAGCAGGCAGTTGTTCCAACATGCCCAACCTGCACCTCTGTAGCTCCACAATTGCTACGAGTCTACATTTGCTGTAGAGGAAAGTGAAAGCCTTGGCCAACTTTAGTGCCCTTGGCTGTGAACTATGGCTGTTCAGCAGGACCCTGAAGAAAGGAAATGTGAACAAGGCGGGAATGTTTCCATGCATCTTACCTTGAGTCAGGGCTTTTTTTCCCTAAAGTCTTGAGCACTGTACATCAGAAGAAGCTAGGTGACGTGACCTGTGATACTTACTCTAAATTATGCATGTTTAACAGCACCCAAGGACCTCATGAAATCTATTACATTGGACACTGAACACTGAAAGGTTTGCAACCTAAAGGGCTGTTTTTCATTATCCACTGAGGGTGAATTTAGCTCTAAACAAAACATACAGGAAAACACAGTTGCTAGCGCAGTGGAAATTATTACTGGGTAATATTTTATGGATCTTGTTTGTTGACTTTGCTATTGGGAAATTCACTATCTAAATATATTGGCTTGATTTAATAAGGGAAAATCAGGCTGACCCAATAGGTGACTGTAAGAAAAAACATGTGGCCAGGGTTAAAAAAAAAAAACAAAAAAACACTTGAAATAAGTCAGTGATTTACAAATGCTTGTGAATTTTTAAGTGTTAATAGGAAAAAATGGAATAGAAAGAACATAACCAGATCAAAAGGACTGTGTTAGCTTAAAAGGGGATCTGGCTGTCAAAGGCTCATTTCTGAGAAGGAAAAAGAGAAGATGCATCAAGAAGCTAGACCCACCTGTCTTGTTCTTAGGGGATTAGAAAAATGGATATAAACTGTAGCACTGGCCAGGACTAAAACAAGTGGAAGAAGGAGGAATTCATGATGACATTAATAACACCACAAGGACTGGTGCTGGGTGAGCTGTAGTCAGTGAGCAGAGAGGAGAAAAGGTGACAAGCCTGTAAGCAGAGCCATGGAACCAGGATGTTTCTCACTGAGGACTGGCTGTGCTTCTTGAGCATGCTGGGCCCTGAATTACACAGACAAGTTAAAAACACGAAGTGGGGTTATCAGATCTTAGGTGCTGCCTTTTTCTTTTCTCCTTTTGAAAAACATTCATCTTTTTCTAGCAGCTTAATGTCCAAAGTATGCATGAAGGAAGGATTTAGGCAAAGCAAGCTGCCAGTCTTACCCAGGTTCCACTGATGCAGCAGAATTGGCTCCAGTCCTTGTGGGAGAAGTGCTCCCTTAATTTTAGACAAGTCTACTTCAAACACAATTAGACAAGAGTCTTTTCTTTCCCCTTATTTTTTGGCCTGCACGCTGAGTGAGACACATTACTTGTAATCATTATATACTCGTTTATTGATTGTGGCTTTTCAGTATTCGCTGTAGATAGGCTTGTTTTAACAGAACTGTCAAGAGACGTGTCTGGTTAACAAACAATTACGGATTGGAGGTATAACAGCACAGCTATTTTGTCGAGAGGTGTAGAAACGCACTGAGAATTTTGACAACACATGCATGGCGTTTTCTTCTGAATCTTTGGTATTTTTCAAGAGATGTCACAGAAGTCTGTTTTTGTGGAATTTCAGGGCTGGCTCAATATTTTGTTTTCGTCTCTCCTTCATGCATTTTAATATTGAAAAGATCAGACAAATGGAAATTATTTACAGGAAATATGCATGTGGAAAATCCATAACAGCCCACACGACTGATTGCACCGGCCCATTGCCTGTAATATAATGTCACACACAAAATGTATTCCAGTTATTAGGAAAGCTGGAAGTGAGTCAATTATGTGAACAAACAAACAAAGACCTGGTCTCCCCGTAGTTTAATGCATCACTGAGGTATCTGAAGGCTCCTTTCCCACGCCTGCTGCCTCATTCCTGAACTAGCAGGAGCTGTTGTGCAAGGCAACTTGACAACCCATAATAACCAGGTAGCTCGGCACACTCTTCTGAAGCAATCCTTGTACACCATTTGCACATCTGGGGCACAGGGGATGCACAAGTGCTTGTGGATGTCTGCGGATTAAGAGGAGGCTTTGCAGCTTAGGAAAAGGGAAGGATCGGGCTTCTTTGGTCCCTCCAAAGCGGAGACAAATTCTTGCCTCGTGTGCACGGACACACTGGGATACAGCAGGTTGGTCTGGCTAAAGGTGAACAAACCTCAGTAACTCAGCCAAAAGAAGTAACTCTGCCTCAAAGCTGGCTACACCGATAGCCTTGCCGGTACGCAACAGCTCTAAGGGAGAATTCTCAGGTAACCGAACAAGGGTAAGCAGAAGCAGTGCATGAAAGAATCAAGTCCCACAGATCTAAACGAAGGTTCTTGTGCTGTGACATAATATGATTATTTTAATTTCTTAAGAATGAAAGCCTTCACTTCAAAAGTGAACAATGCTGTTTCCATTAAGGTCTCTGACTGGGTGTCCAAAACCCCGTAGAACTGTGGCCAATGTATTTATATTGATTCTGGGAGTCAGTGCAAGACTCATGACATTTCTCCTTATTAATTGCCTGGCTCTAGTGTGGTTGGATTTTGCAAGTTATGACACAGTAAATACATTTGTGTCACTTAGCAACCTCAGCTGTTTCTAAAGGAATGTCTTTTGTTCTTGGAAATGTATTATAAATGCAGGTTACAAAACGATTATAGGGGAATCTAAACTCGCCTTAGTTGGATGGCATTCTGGCCTCTCCCCATTCTGCATTGTAAAGCGTGCATAGGAAATTAATTTCCTTTGCACAAGCATCAGTCATTGGCACCGCATCTATTGTTATGAAGAGAAGCTCTGCATATTTAATAGATATGACAGAAGTTTCTGTTGAAAATAAAAGACATGAGAAACGACCATGGAAACAAAGGGCTGGAAAGGACCTCCTTGGCCCGGGGTTTGCTGAGGGCAAAGCCCTTCGACTGTTTCATAAACAACTCTATAAATACTTTACCATCATGATGCAATACTCCACAGCCTCTTTCATGAACTTATCAGTCTGATTTATTTTAACACGCAACACTGGAGCCTGAGATCAGAGATCACCCAGCTCCAGCACACGGGGTTTGGAAATGTAAACACCTGCACAAACTTGGTGTATTTCTCACGGCACATCAGCTGGGCTGTTGTTTCTGTGTCGGTGCTCAGAATGATCCTGAACATACACAAACATGCAGTGGAAGGACTCCTACTTACACAGCTGAGATTACACTGGATTGCAGACTTCACATGGGATTTAAGGGTTTTTCTTTGTTTGTGCTTAATAGGTTTAAAGCTCAGGTCACACCTGCTGGGACACCTTGTCAGGATCAGCACCTCAAATATAGGTAAGGTTTATAAACTGACCTTGATGTTCTGAAATGAAACACGTTTCCAGAATACACTGTAAAATTATGTAAAAATTGGCAGTGGCCACATAATGGACACAATTAGTGCTTGTTTACGAAACCTGCAGGCTCCAGCCTCTGCCCGAGGTATCTCAAAGTCAAGGATTACTAAAAATAGCTTAGAGACTGTTTTCTAAAAATGTGAACAGATGAATGCAAAAGAAGAGAGCAGATGAGCCATAGAAATGAAAGGAACCGATTATTGTTCGCAACTGTAAAATCTTGTTAATAGAATGACTGAGACAATCATTTGCTGTGGTAATTTGGGCAGTCCAGAACAGAAGCAGACAACACAGAGAAATGTAGCAACCCCAAGGAAAAAAAAAAAAGCCCAGAGTCCCAGAGTGATGTTCAAACTACAACTCAGGAAAAATGCTATTAGTGGTCAGGAAAACATTGTCAACAGTTCTGGAACTGTCTTCACCCTTTTATTTTTAAAAGAATTCGCCCCTATCCATAATTTTTTGGCTTTTTTTCTTTCATAACAAAAACTATTGTGCTAAACTGCTAAAGCAAAAGCAGCGCTCGAGAACCCACCACCAACACTAGAAGGCAAAGAACATTAACTTTGATTTTCCCAGTCTGAATGAGAAAGCTGCTTTCCAAGGGCACTCCAAAGCCTTGTTAGAACTAACCTGAAGCTCAGCCAAAGGACTTCATGGATGCAGTGCAGGGAACCCCAGCCTCTACCCAGCAGCCAACCCTGTTATTTATGCTCACAAAATCTGCATTGGGGCACATATATGTTTGACAGCTGCTGTTATTGCAAAACACTGTTTGTGTTGTTCTTGCTTCTACAGGCGGCGATGCACCAGTGAGCAGCTCATGGCTAACAGGCCGCTGTTGTGATCTCTGCCACCAACATCTGATCATGGCTGTTGACAGCACAGAGCATGCTCTTGGAGTTGGTCTGGGTTTAACCCCAGAAAGGTCACTGGATGCTGAGATCCAGCCTGCACAAGAGCACAGAAAGTAAATTCACACCGAGCCTCCTTTGGCGTAGTTTTCCTTTGTAGGTAAATCGACAAAGGGTACTTCAGCCCAGATGTGGGAAATGTTGTACTCTCTGCAGCATTTAAACTCTTCACTCTTGCTGCAAAGTGCAGCTAGAATTCCAAAGTAGTGGGCTGAGGTTCATGTAATCCTCTAGAACGCAAACTGAAATGCCCTTCTGGCATATTTACAATACTCATTTTGTATAGGTGGGAAAGCTATTAGCCCCAGTGAGCAGTACCCAGCGTAAATATTTTCAGTGGGTTCAGTCCTCACATCCCCAGCAGGTATTTAGTAGGTTGACTGTCAAGGGGGCACCACTGAAGTTTTGCATGAAAAAAGATCTGAGGAGATGGGATTCTGCGACTGGCTGCACTCTGATCTCCCCATCTGGGCACTGATCTGCTCTGCACTGCAAACTTCTCCCAGCACTGCTGCTGGCTGGGGGTGCAGTAATGTGCCATTTGTGATTATCACTGCTGGGCTCATGAAAGCCCCAGGTGTAGATGTAATCGTGAGCAACACTGTGCTTTTGCTGGAATAGCTTATTTTGCTTTGTGGGAGGAGAAGAAAGGGCTCGAATAAGCTGCACCGGCTTATTGCAGTTTTGCTTGTACAGAATACCAGATTACCTACTCAGAGGTGCTCTGAATATAGATCTCCTGTGGAACAGGAATTGATCCATCTACTGCATCTGTGCAGGCCTTTATTTCACCGGAAAACACCACATAGTGAGTAATGAGTGGTACAAGTGCTCGCTTAACACTTATCTGTAGAACAACGCGATCTGAGTTTGAACTGCCTGCTACCAACAGGGCATACAAAATCAGAAAGTGTCAGTCCATTGAGCATAGGTGAATAAATAACAGAGCTGCTGCATGCCTGCACCCAGAGGTGCAGCATGGGTGCACAAGGACGGGCACCAGGCACAGGCACAGACACATAGGCTCTCTTCCATTCTGTGCACCGAGTGGAAGTGGCTCAGGGCAGCACGGACAGTCATTTCCAAGGCTGTCTCCTCTCCCGTGCCACGTGCTCACTCTCTGAGCAGGACGTGGTGCCCATAGCAGCTCCGTGTGTGAGCAGCTGCCTCCATCAGCACTCCCACTGGTGTCAAGGCCGCTGCTATCACTTACAATTACATGAATGAACACATCCCGGACTGTTTTGAAATCCAGGCAGTGCTATCAGAGGAACTCCTGCAGGATGGTGACAGGCTGAGCCCTGTCTGCCTCTGAGCCCTTCTGAGCCCCTGCGAACAGCCGCAGCAAAGCATGCTTCACTTTTGCTAGTGGTGATGGTGGGGACGAGACCCTCAAAGGCACTTCCGTGCTGGGGAATTAAAGGCAGGATCAGTAGGCAGCTGGAGATAAAGGCACTGTGCGCACACCAAGCAGAGCAGCCACGAGCTTGGCCTGAGGAAGGTGCGAACACACGGGCAGCCTTGGCGCGGCCGGGCTGTGGGATGAGAGCACCACAGAGGCAGCACGCGGCACCGCGAGCCGCTCCCGCCGGCGGCACCGCATCGTATGGGCATTCTGAGGAAAACGCCCGGCGTTAAAGGCAGCGCAGAACCACCCGGCCGCGCCCACGCTGCGGGCTCCGCCAACGGGCCGCAGGGCTCCGCCGGCCCCGACGGACCCCCGGCTGCGGCGCGGACCGCCAGCCCGCCCTCGGCGCGCGGCCCCGCCCCTTCACGCCTCTCTGCCAATCACCGCGCCCCGCCCCGAACCCCGAGCTGCGGGGTTTGAAAGCGGGCCGTTCCATACGTCGCGCAGACGGGGGTCGACGGCGCGGCGGGGTCGCGGGCCGGCGGGCGGCTGGGAGCGGAGGGCGTTCCGCCGGCCCGGAAGCGCCTCGCGGCAGCACGGCGGCATCTCCTCGGGGCCGAGCGCTGCGTTCCGGCGGCGGGAGCAGGGGGCGGGCGGATCGGCGCCGGGCATCGCCCCCCCCCGCCCGGCGCGGTGGGAGGTGCCCGGGCTCCCGCGTCACCCATTGTTTACAAACCAACCCCAGCGGGCCGAGCTCCAGCCCCGACCGCAGCCGCCGGAGCCGCGCGTGCTGGCGGCGGTGCCGGTCCCGGTCCCGCCGCGCGGGCCGCCATGCCGTGCCGGCCGGGCGAGCGCTTCCTGCTGCTGGAGCGCTCGGTGGCCGTGGGGCCGGCGGGCTCCAAGGAGGTGGACGCGCTGGTGGCCAAGCTGGGCGAGGTGCTGCAGCTGAGCGCCCAGCGGGCGCCGCCGCCCCG